>NC_043965.1:49161995-49301995 GCF_902148855.1 Sphaeramia orbicularis | reverse complement strand
ATGTATTCATATTCATTTCAGTAAATGTCTGAAAAACCTGAAACTGAAATAGTATTTGCAACAAAAATACTATATAAATTGTAATTGTCTAATAATTAATCTTTTGGAATGACTTAAATAGTTGTAATATCTATGTTTTCCAAATGACAGAACAGAACTGGGAAAGAAAGCATTTAAATATTCTGGTTCTACTGAATGGACCCGACCCACAGACGGAGATCAAACTGAAGGAGCTGGTCTCTGTAAATACAAAGTCATTTGGAAAAGAATCACTGTGGATGCAGACGTTTTTCAGACTGAATCAGGTTCTGCTTTGAGATGCTTTTAAGAAACACCGTTGTATATTTTTAGTGCCTTTTAAATGATTGGTGGTGTTTTGTGTTTGGTGTTTTATGTACAGTTTTAGACCTGAGTTTTACTATGTGTGTTTATTATGTTTTATTTGAGTTTGGATGTATGGATGAAATTTCTATTTCCTGTAACTTCTGCTGCTGCTGCTGTCTTGAACAAGATGCTCTGCAAAAGACTTTATTAATCTCAGTAAGTCATTTTTTTCCTGGTTAAATAAAAGTTAATTAATAATAAATAATATAATATACAATAAAAAGAATTGTAACAAAAATGTATTTGATCCACAAAGTCTTTAAATAAAAAGGCCTGAAGAAACATCTAAAGTAGCTTGAAGCATTACAGTGGATTTTAACAAGTAGTTTCCCTCTCTATTGTTTCTATTTAAGCGCTGTAAAGTGACAGGCAGCGTGTCAGCGTAATCAGGGATGGCAAGGAAAGTACTCACTTGGAAAAGCTCACTAAGGACCATAAAATCAGCTTTCAGCTAAATTCATTTGTAGGCATGTACACGGCTCCAGTTTGTGTGGCCGAGCCATCCCCCCATTGGCAACTTTAACCTTCACCCTGACCCAGTCCTCTCTTTCCTCTACCAAACCTTTAAACTGACCCTAATTCCTGGACCGTGACCCTGCGCTCGCTTTGAATGTCGGCCATTGAATGTGTGGCACCAGGCCAAACAAAGGGACTTTGTGTCAAATCCAACCCCAGCGTTGGTGGGAAAGTGTTGGTGATGAGTTATTTCCCCAAAACCTACTTTTGATCTTAAATCACTAGTTTTACTTCTCACCAAAGCTAACGACGTGACTTTATTACTTATTTGATTTTTATTGGATGCTCTTGGATTATTCATCACTTAGGTGACCCACTTATCATCAACGCCCAGATATTATAGGAAAGCCGAACGTAATTTAGTGACTATAGCATTCAGTAATAATAAAGTAAATAATATATCAATATTAATAGAGTAATAATAAAGAGTAAGTAAATAAAAGTAAAAGTAAATTTTATTTATAGAGCACTTTTCACAGACAGAGTCACAAAGTGCTTTATCAATTCAAATCAGAATCAAATTAAGTTTACAGAGACCCAACAGAATCCTTCAGGAGCAAACACTTGTGATTGGTGACAGTGGCGAGGAAAAACTTCTCTTTAACGGGCAGAAACCTGGAGCAGACCCAGACTCCTGAAGGATGGCTGTCTGCCTTGACCAGTTGGGGTTAAAGAGAGAGAGAGAGTAAAGGAGGAGAAAAGAGAGAGCGATATAGAGAGACTGGGGGGGGGGGGGGGGGGGGGGGGATGACACATGGAGTACGTTATGATGAATACATAGAGTGTAATCAGTTTGTGGTGGTCCTGGGTCAGGTGGGAGACTAAAAAGCCTTTTTTAGAGTGAAGAATTACCCCATTAACATTTTATTTGTAACAGTTCTGAAGTGGATAATGTATTTAAAACACACAAGGCAGCTTCTCCAGATCTCCTCTAAATTCCTGCCTGGTCTTCATGGTGGGAACGCAGCAGACTTGGAAATCTAACTTTCGCACTCATAGGGCCTGATTTACTAAAGGTTTGCACATGTAAAAATGTGCGTAAACTTGACTACACACGTAAAAACACATTGAAAGCTTATCTACTAACAGGACGCACCGAGGGTTACGTCTCTCAAATGGGCAAAATAGCTCACGCAACCTATTTAGCGTGTCTGCCTTGATGAATATGCAATATGGGCGTTTCTGCCAGAACGCGCAAAATTATTGGGAGGAGTAGATGCAAATATTAATTTAGCGTGCAGAATGTGATTTACCAAACCTGAAACTGACTGCAGTGGCTGATTTTGCGTCTATATTTAGCACACCTGAAAGGGAAGTTTGAACTGGCACAGCTTTGTGAAAAACTGGCTCTAGTTGTTTAGGTGAGGAGGCGGCATAGGCCCAACCAAAGGCAACGCAGAGAAACAATCTGTTCTGATCATGTCAACATTTTTGGAATGATGGAAGAAAAAATAATTAGGCCCTTTCCCACCGCAGGAACTTTTGCAGGAACGTTCTGTATTACCCTGAACTTTCAAAGTTCCTGGTGCGTTTCCACCAAAAATTACCCTGGTAACTGGACCCTCCCCCGGCTCCGAATTTACCCTGAAGAAGTTCCTGGTACAGAGGTAGTACTTTCCAGATTACCAGGAACTTTAAGGGGCGGAGCTATGTGCTGGAGAAGGCTGAGTGGTGGACTAGACTGGCAGCATTTCCACATTCTGTTCACCGCCAATATTTAACTCATTTAATTTCCACTACCCTTGTATTTTGATAATTCGGAAAATGGACCAAAAGAGAAGCTACAACAAGTGGACGGACGACGAGGAAATTCAGACGGACTTTGAACATGAACACGAAATGAGCGAGTAAAAGCTGTCGGAGCCAAATATAAGACACAAGCCTAAAGAAATACGAGAAAAGACGAAGAAATGTATGCAGGATTAAAAGAAAATAAAGGACGACAATGAACGCAGTGGATCTGACTGTCGAACAAACTAATGGTCTGTATATGACAGAAATAGTCACTGTTTAGTTGGATCCATGCTGTAACAGTATCAGCGGAACATCAGCTGTTTAGTCAAAAGCAAAGTCCGGTTAACCTAATGCTAATGCTAATGCTAACTGGGCAACAGTCTGATACTAAACCTAAATCAGAGAACTGGATGTATTTGTGTTGTCGCCGTGAGCTGAACTCTGATGTATTCTGTATGTTTGTGATTTCCACCTGAAATGGACCGGACGGACTCGCCTCTTTTTCTGAACCTGCGGCTCGTTTGTGTCCTGGTCCATCATCTACTGCTGTTTACAACGGCCCAGGTCAGACAGGTCACATGTCACATCACACAGGTAGGAATCTGTCATCGTGTTCTGTTATTCATTTTAACATTTTTATTACTTTTCCTGTAGGAAAGTGAAAAAGGGACCGGGACCATGGAGTTCCAGACCGGCTGTCCTGGACAAGCTGGACCAGACCCTGGTCCAAAAGCCTGAACCTTTCAGACATGTTTATTTCCCTTTTAATCTCAAGGCACCAAGTTTTTTTTGCACCTTTTGTTTTGTTTCAATTTTTAATTAAAAAAAAAGAAAATCTAACCTAATACTGTCTGTTCATTTACAAGGCATCAAAATATGAGTATAAGTACTTTTATCAGTAATATGCAGTCGAATTAAATGCAGGCATTTGAGTAAATGTGTCTGACTTTAGGGTTGAACCTGGACTAAATCTGTAAAACAATAGAAATGGAACAGAACCATCCATCACATTTTAAAGTTAGATGTGATTTAGTTTAAGGAATGAGAAGTTGAAAATACATGTTCGACCATTTTTAAATATAAATTAAGGATATGTAATGATGGTTAACTTCATTTAAAATGTATTCCAGATGGATTAAGTGATTCAACAACCAGTAAAATGTTAAACCCAACCCATCCACTTCAGTATTGTGTCATTTTATTGAACTAGAAGTTAGTTCGTGAATGGACATGAACTGGACTACAGTTTCTGTTACTGCTCCCTCATAAACATCATCAACCTGATTTGAATAAATTACCCTGAACTTTTGGGTGCGGTGGAAACGCAGTTACCAGGAACTCTTTTACCCCAAAAAGTTCCTGGTAAATAGGTTCCTGGTAATAAAGTTCCTGGGCCTTTTGGTGGGAAACGGCCTATTGAGACATATCGCCTACCCAGCAATGTCATTTTAGAACTTGTAGATGAACCAGGGGATGATCTGGGGCCAGTCACAAGGAGGAGTCATGTAATAACTTCTATGACTAAACTCCTCCAACTTTACATTTCCTTGCATCTGGATCATTCCAGTGCACTGTTGTCATTAGTGCTGGCGTATCCCAGAGCAGTTTCTCCAGCGTACTGTCTCCATGACGACAACCAGTAGCAAAACATCTATTTAACATTCATATAAATAGGGCGGTCTCCAAGACTTTGCAGCTGTTGTCATTTGTGCCGGCAATCTTAGGTGATCATCCATGACACGCAAATCGCACACGCATGTTTTAGCGCAAGCAAGCAAATTTGCACCCGATATTTGCGATCTTAGAAAACGAGGCCCGTAGACTCCATACTGATTTGCTTTTCTGTAGTAACCACTCCTGTTTTTGTTATAATATCAGTAAGAAACAGAAATAACATCAGTGTGCCAAGTTTAATTCATTTACTTTAAATAAATGTTTCGTGGATTTTGATTTTAAGTAGAACAGAAGGTTAAAGCGTGACTTACCTGAATGCACACTGATCCTGAGCAAAAATGTTGAATGTACTGTTACGGCAACACCTGAAGCAAACTGTTTAAAGCCTTGATTTTGCATTTTATTCATCACCACTTATTTTTATGTATTTATTTATTTTTGGGAGCCAGAAGTGACCATATTTGGACAAGAGGGTGGAGCTGGAGAAGAGCAAGCCCACCTCCTGCATATATCGGTAATAAATGGAGATTTATCAAGACAGCCTGTTTTATTGGCATCTACCTACACTACAAGGAGATATTACCTGGAGATTGACCCTACTTTATTCTTAATGTGTCATTTGAAATGTTTTTGACACTTCCACACTGGCAGACTTTCACAGAACAGTTGGTTGAATATTATCAAATGTTTAGAAAATGAGGATGGATGTGTTTTTGACTTAAGTTTGACATTAACATGAAGCCCTGTCTTTTGTATTCCAGCTGATGTTAACTTGGATTCCATGGAAACTGACAAGACAGGTTTTCTTGGAAGGAGTTTCCTTAGAGTAGATGGTACTGACTCACCCATCACACAGTCATGTGACGATGAGGACAGCTTGAAACTAGTCAAAGCTGCAATAGGTAACATTTGCACATTAAAATACCTAAAAAGATTGGACCCATGTTATGGATTGTATTGACTTGTGTGTATTACACACATTTCATTCACTGTAGTGACCCATTTAATTTTGCTGCCTGTCAATGCCATTACAACCTTTTCAATGTTAATGTTTAACCCTTAACGACCCAAACATCCACCATCGACCAAAACCATCTACTGATCTAAAATGTTTAATCCACTAATGATCCACTAATCCTATCAATACATGTAAATGATTGGTGTAAAAGGGAGTTATTCATCCTTTCATGATCATCAGATGTAACCAGTTTGGATGTTCAGAGGCTCCGTAGTTACCATGGAAACACCGTCATCTTCTACAACACTGATTCACCAGTAAAACCCATGGAGTTGGATCAATGACAGTGAATGGGCACACTGGGTTTATGTTTACTTAATGAGAGATTTGACCAAAAAAGTCACTTTATTTTCGCTGTATCTGATATAATAACCATCAACTTTACTCTTTCGCTTTTATGAACATCTACACGATAAGTGAATTACTTATAGACGAGCTGATTTTCACTGGAAAATGTAAAATGCTGAGGGGTTGATGAGATCCGCCCTGGGTATCTCAAGGCTCTGTTGCAGGGCTCTCTTGGCTGACACGCCTCTGCAACACTGCATGGACATCAGGGGCGGTGCCTTTGGAGTGGCAAACCAGGCGGTGGTCCTCATTTTTAAGAAGGGGGACCAGAGTGTGTATTCCAACTATAAGGGGATCACACTCCTCAGCCTCCCCGTTAAGGTCTATGCCAGCATACTGGAGAAGAGGGGGTATGGTCAATAGTTGAACCTCAGAACGAGGAGAAGCAATGTGGTTTTCGTCCTGAGCGTGGACCATGGACCAGCTCTTTACCCTTGCTAGGGTGCTGAAGGGGGCAAGGGAGACTGCCCATCCAGTCCACATGTGTGGATTTGGAGAAGCCTTACGACTGTGTCCCCAGTGGCATCCTGTGGGGGGTGCTCCAGGTGTATGGGGGGGTGGCCCCTTGTTAACGGCTATTCAGTCCCTGTACCGAAGGCAGTTGAGTCTGGTCCATGTATCCGGTAATAAGTCAGACCTGTTCTTAGTGAGGGTTGGTCTCCACCAGGGCTGCCCTTTGTCACTGGTTCTGTTCATCTCGTCTCTGCTTTTTGCAGATGATGTGGTCCTCTTAGCTTCATCGAGCAGTGACCTCCAGCTCTCACTGGGGCGGTTCACAGACGAGTATGAAGTGGCTGGGATGAAGATCAGCACCTCCAAGTCTGAGCCCATGGTCTTCAGCCAGAAAAGGGTAGAGTGCTCACGCCGGGGGGGGAAGTCCGACCTCAGGTGCAGGAGTTTAAGTATCTCTGGATTTTGTTCACAAGTGAGGGTAGGATGGAGCGGGAGGTCCATGAGGGTGAGGATGAGGGTGGCATCTGCAGTGATGTGGATGCTAAACCAGTCCATTGTGGTGAAGAGCTAAGGGTAAAAGGTGAAGCTTTCGATTTACCAGTCGATTTACGTTACGACCCTCGCCTATGGTCATGAGCGAGGGTAGGGACCAAAAGAACAATGTCACGGGTACAAGTGGCCAAAATGAGTTTCCTGCGCAGGGTGGCCAGGCTCAGCCTTAGAGATAGGGTGAGGGGCTCAGACATCCGGGAGGGATTCAGAGTAGAGCCGCTGCTCCTCCACATCCAGAGGAGCCAGCTGAGATGTTTTCGGCATCTACTGAGGATGCCTCCCAGACGTCTCCCTGGGAAGAGGTTTCGGGCATGTCCATTCAGGAGGAGACCTTGGGGTTGACCCAGGACACGCTGGAGGGATTATATCTCTGGGCTGGCCTGGGAACGCCTCAGGATTCCCCAGGAAGAGCTGGTGGAAGTGGTTGGAGAGTGGGCTGTCTGGGCTCATCTGCTGAGGCTGCTGCCCCTGCGACCCAGACCCGGATCAGTGGATGAAGACGAGTACAAGAAAATTAAAACAAATGGTGGGAACTGATATAAAAGTAGCACTGCCCTTTAACTGGGTTAAAGTTACTATCAGCTATTTCAGTGGCATTCAATAAATATACATGAGTAAACTTTAAACATTATTTATAATCATGATTTTTGAGTCACAGTAGTGTAGGATTAACTGTCATTACCCCCTGCTACTTCATGACATCATCTATTTGTGTTTTATTATTGTTTTAATTGAGAGACTACATAATGTCAGAAATTCTACTGTGCATTTGGCTGCTTGTCTTCATTATTAGTTGCTTTTCCATTGACCCTCAAATTGCACAAATATAAGTTGTGCATAAAAATTTGCCTAATGGAAAAATGGCAATTTCACCAAAAGTCTCATTTTTCAATTCAAAGTTTATGCGCTGGCAAGAGATGGTTTTTCGGGCGTAGCGCAAATGGTACAGGGTGGGGAAGCAAAATTTACAATATTTTGAGGCAGGGATTGAAAGACAGTGTATGACCAATTAGTTTATTGAAAGTCATGAGAGTTTATTTGCCACAAGAAAATTGACATAATAGAAAATGTTTTTATTCTATGTGTCCTCCTTCTTTCTCAATAACTGCCTTCACACGCTTCCTGAAACTTGCGCAAGTGTTCCTCAAATATTGGGGTGACAACTTCTCCCATTCTTCTTTAATAGTATCTTCCAGACTTTCTCGTAATAGTTTTGCTCATAGTCATTCTCTTCTTTACATTATAAACAGTCTTTATGGACACTCCAACTATTTTTGAAATCTCCTTTGGTGTGATGAGTGCATTCAACAAATCACATACTCTTTGACGTTTGCTTTCCTGATTACTCATATGGGCAAAAGTTTGTGAAAAGGTATGGATAATAGTGTTAGGTATGATTATGACATCAATATATGTTTGGTTTCAAAACAATTGACGTAGTGCCTGCTGAGAAAAAACAACTAAATGTTCATTGTAAATTTCGCTTCCCCACCCTGTATATCACGCAAATCTGCAAAGGAAAGATCTTTTTTTGCAACTAGAGTCAAGTGAATTAAAAAAACGGATGTTGATGAACGTTACAACAAGCGAAGAAGAAACATGTCGCAGTATGTGTGGGCACACCAGGAAACCCAATCATTTTTAAATTTAGTACGAGACAGAATTAATATATAAAAATAATGAATATATCTGCAAATCAACACAATATTTACATTTGTCACCATGTTTATGGAATGACTTCTCGTGTCATCTCACGATAGTAAATGAACAAATCATCGCATTTGTGATTTAATGGAAAAACCAACATTACGCACGTCTGTTTTTTCAGCATTTAGTAAATATCGGTAAAGTTTTGCGCAGATGTCCAATGGAATAGCAACTAGTGTCATCCATCACAGTACACGTGTAACTTTACTTCATTGAAAAGTTACCCACTTTGGACACATGTTTAGACAGAACTTGTGAGATGAAATCATAGCTAAGCATTTTGAAACTAGGAAGACCTGGTGTCGACAGACCAAGCTGCATGTAAAGGTTCATTTGAGTGTAATTAGAGGATAGAGGTGCTGTATCACGTGTGGAATTCCTGCCTGTTGCTTCACGCGTAATTATGTGCAACTAGATGATAAGTATGCAAACACATGGAGAACAGACTGAATTTAGGTTAAGGCTTGCACTTTGAGCCGCAGAGGCCTTTCACAGTAATTACCCAGTAAACATAACCTGTCTGCTGAAGGCTTAGAGGGATGACTTGACATTCTGAATGCTGTTGGGCTGGCTCACAGCCATGAAACCCAAAGGACAGTTGCTTTGGTTTTATTTTAGCCATCCAGGTTGGGATTGCAGTCACAGCATAGCAGCTCCCCAGCAACCGCCACAGCTCCTCTGCAGACAAAACTACACTCAAGTGAAAAACCAGGAAAAATACAGGGTGGGGAAGCAAAATTTACAATGAACATTTAGTTGTTTTTTCTCAGCAGGCACTACGTCAATTGTTTTGAAAACAAACATATATTGATGTCATAATCATACCTAACACTATTATCCATACCTTTTCACAAACTTTTGCCCATATGAGCAATCAGGAAAGCAAACGTCAAAGAGTATGTGATTTGCTGAATGCACTCGTCACACCAAAGGAGATTTCAAAAATAGTTGGAGTGTCCATAAAGACTGTTTATAATGGAAAGAAGAGAATGACTATGAGCAAAACTATTACGAGAAAGTCTGGAAGATACTATTAAAGAAGAATGGGAGAAGTTGTCACCTGAATATCTGAGGAACACTTGCGCAAGTTTCAGGAAGCGTGTGAAGGCAGTTATTGAGAAAGAAGGAGGACACATAGAATAAAAACATTTTCTATTATGTCCATTTTCTTGTGGCAAATAAATTCTCATGACTTTCAATAAACTAATTGGTCATACACTGTCTTTCAATCCCTGCCTCATAATATTGTAAATTTTGCTTCCCCACCCTGTATCTGAGGCTTTTTCCAATGGTGAAGGACATTTTTAACCCATAAAGACCCAAACATCCACTCTCAATCAAAACTATCTATTGATGTAAATGTTTCATACCTGTTGATCCACTAATCCTATCAATACATATCAATAATTGGTGCAAAATACAGTTTGTCATCATTTCATGGTCATCAGATATGACCCATTTGGATGTTCAGAGGCTCTGTAGTGAACACGGAAACACCGTCATCTTCTACAACACTGATTCACCAGTAAAACCCATGGAGTTGGATCAGTGACAGTGGATGGACACACGCTGAGTTATTGATATCTTTGCTGAAAAAGTCACTTTTTCATCAGTTTTCTCTGTTTCTGATAAAACTAACCTCAACTTTATTCTGAGGTTTTAAGAACATGTACATGATCAGTGAATTAAATATAGGAAAATACCTGGTTTTCGCTGAAAAAATGCAAAATAATGAGAGGGGTTCTAGTCAATGACCGCCCACCGGAGTGACAAAATTCAGTAACCGCAAGTACTTAGAGGGCACAGAGAATGACAGCAAGAGTGCAAAAAAGGGTAGCGACCACACATTGTGATGGTGAGCGCGTAGATAGTGGCAGTGAGTGCGCAAAAGTCGGATTTATGCTGATAATGGATTTTATGCTTATTTACCAAGGTTATAATAGTTTTAGATTTTTCATTATAGTTTAGTTTTATTTAGTTTAGACTTTTTTTTTTTTTTTATCTGTAATTCATTTAGTTTTAATTCATTTGTAGAGCAGGTTTGCTAGTTTTTATTAGTTTTCATTTTTTTTCTAAATGCTTAGTTTTAGTTTAGTTTTAGTATTAATTTTAGTTTTTTCATATCTTTTATCTTCTTCTCCATCGTATTCAAATAAATCCCAGACAGGACTCTGCTGCTTTCTCCCAACTTTAGTCTCCATGTTTCCAGGTAGAGTGGGGACCAGAAGACGACTATAAACGACAAGTGACAAGAAGTGACGGACCGCGAAGTTCCGTATCGTGCTGCTAGCTAAAATTGCTAGAGCAAAATAAATCAATTCCGTATCAATCCGACATTGAAAAAGACGAAAACTAAGGGAATTTTATCCATAATTTTCAGACGTTTCAGTTAGTTTTGTAAGCACACAACACAGTTTCAGTTAATTATCATTTTTTTCTTTTAATTATACTTTTTGTCTATTTCAGTTAACGAAAATGTTTTTTCAATTCTAGTTTTCATCATTTCGTTAGTTTTCGTTTGCGATAATAACCTTGGTATTTACGTCTATGTGAATTTTGGCACTAAATTATAGCCATATTTGTACACAGGGACACATTTTTTAGAAAAGCTGACAACACCAAAAGAATCTCATCGGGGCAGTTGATGTTAATCATCTCAGAGAGGAAGAGATTAAAAACATGTGACTTTTTCTCAGTGATTCCTATGAACTGTTCTAGCAATAGCGGAAAGGAATGTGCTCATCAGATCAGATCATTCACAGAAATCTTTGGCATGTTTTACACTTTTGTTCCCTACAAGGGTTCAACTGTCTGAAAGATAGACTTGATATCACACCACTCCATCCATCTGTCATGTAATTTGAGATGTGAAGCTCCTCTGACACCAACCATTAGCATAAAAACACCACACACTACAACACTTCCCTCCTGAATACGGTGTCACACATTCCCAGGTCACTCTCCTCATCCACATCACACCACTTTTTAACCAATCAGGTGGCAGCATCCTCAGGAACAGGTGTGTGTTGGTGTTTGTAAAAAAAAAAAAAAAATACAATAGACAATAAAAAATACAGCTGTCATTGACGCCCTTTTATTTGAACAGAACTCCACCCTGTTGGCTTCATAATTAACTTCATTCTTCTCTAATGCTACTCACATCTTTTTACATGTGTATAATGGATGTGTGTGATATAGGAGATTTTATTGGCTTCTGTTGATGTAAACATGTCTCATCACCTTTTTTTTTTTTTTTTTTTTTAACTATATGCTGTAAATATATATTCCTGAACTTACAACATGGGGTCTTGGAGGATTTTATTGGCTCTCCACGAGACAAAAAAGTGAAAAGAAAAACAAGATGAAAACTGTGAAATGAAGATGGTGTAAAAAAAAAAAAAAAAAAAAAAAACCCACAATGTGCTAAAAGATGCAACAAAATGAAAAGGGGATGAAAGACATAAAATGACATTTCAACAGGTTCATATATTAAAAATGCATCAAGATCAAATGTAAAAGTCATAAAGATTTCATTTTTTATTATTTATTTATTTGTATCAGACATGTAAATAGTTACAGTCCATAGAGTATAACAAACATAAAAAAATAAATAAATAAAAAATAAATAATAATAATAATAATAATAATAATAATAAAAAGGGTTATATATATAAAAACAACATGCATGCACACACCCTATCTTTAATAACACGTATAAAGATGCTGGTGCCAGTATTTAACAAGTGTAGAATCTGCATAAAAGTCAGAGTTCACAATTGTAAAAATCACAACATTTCTAGAGTGACTTAAACGCAGTCTAAAATTCAAAATTGCTTTCCGTAACATCTCATAATAAGAGCGAACATTATTAAAACAGAACATACCACTAGCACTGCAGCTACAATAAAGACCATGTATAATACGGAACGCATTGTTAAAAGCCACTCTGACTGAGTGAGCGATACAATGTTTAAAATGAACCCATAAGTAACAGAGATAAATATTCAAGCAAAAAGATATGAACAATTTATTCTTAACAGTAGTGGAACAAAAATAAAACCTGCGAGAGATGAAATTACTCCTGCCATAAAGAGATGAAAATGAAGTAAAACATGCATGAGATGAATAAGACACATCACAAAAACAACCTAAAAGATGCAGCATATCAGTTGTGACGTAACAGATAGAATGACGAATCATGTCGGATGAAAATGCGTGGACAGAAATAACAAAATGAGAATTGTTAATAAAAAAAAATTCCCTGCCAAAAAAGGGTGTCTATAAACAAGACAAAAACACTGAATCTGAGGGAAAAGGTTCTCAAAACAAGTGAAATATCTGTCAATGCAGCAAGATAATTTCACTTGACAAGATTGTTGAATTACACAGGGGAACAATTTGAAAAAAATTTCTGTGGAGTTAGATTTTTATGCTGATTTAAACTAAAATTGGCATGCTGATTCCAAAATTGCAGTCAGTTTTTTTCTAGCACGTCAAGTTTTTCCTCCGCAGCTTACCCTCCAGATTAGCAAAATTCCACTGATTAGCTGTAGTAAGACTTGCCAGCTGATTACGATTGGACTCATCTACAGCTACGTGGCAACTTGTTTGTGCAGTCACAATTGAGACAGTATGGTGAGAGGTGTGTGCAGCTAACAATAGGTCTGTACTATCAATATCTGCAAACAGAAAGCTAGCATAGTAGGAATTAAGAGGATTTGTGCTGGCTTTTCTCTTAACCTTGTAACCGTGGGCATACTGTTGTAAGTTCTATTTCATTTTATGCTGTTTTTTTAGTTTTCAAAGCTTGTAACTATTCCATCTTAGTGTTTTATTTACATAGGTATATATTTCCTTTGTTCCAGATCATGTCTCCTCCTGCTACTTCTCGTCGTAAATGCCTAAAAAACCCTGACTCCCTTCGCTTTATTTGTGGTAGTTTCACCATTCCAAGTCAGAGGGCAAACATCAGTGCATTTGTCAAACAAGCATATTTTGCATATTTTAAAGTAAACGCGGTGATCAAGACAAGCCATGGGCCCCTCACAAAGTGTACAAGCAGTTGGCATTTGGTATCCCCATGGTTTGGCCAGAGCAAAAAGATTGCACAGACTGTTACTTTTGTTGAGTGAAAACATCAGGATTTAACAAGAAAAATAAAAGTAAAATAGAATATCCTAATCTACCATCAGCTATAAGACCAATGCCTCGTTCAGCTGAAATTCCAGTGTCAGTTTTCGAACAACTACCTCCTCTAGAAGATCTGAGTGATGTTGAAGAACGCAGTGACAGCAATGATGCAGATTTTGAAATTCACAAGGATTCAGTTCGTAGGGGATTTGATATTTCATTGTATGTCAATATATGAATTTTTTTATAAAACAAGCACATATCTGTTAAGTACAGTATTGTTCATATTTTTAAGAAAACGGGGATCCTATAATTCAAAAACTTAACGTGACAGAGAAAAACTGAGATCAGTTTTGGATTCCGCACCCAAGAATTAGTTAAAAACAGCTGTCAGACCTAACTCAACAAAAACTGTGTTCCCCAGTGTTACGATTGTTAAATCTAGAAAAAGCATGTCTACAGATGTATGGACTCTCAACATCAGAAATGAACTCTTAAAACAATAGAAATTATCAAACACTTCAAAATCTGTGTTGTTGTTTTTTTTTATCTGGGTAAGAACCCAATAATTTGCAGTGTTCAGTGTGGAGTTTTTATTCAATGTGAAATATCACAGTAACACAACCACAAAAACACCACATTACCAAACAAATTCCATAGCGTCAGAGTTGGATTTGTCCAATCTGGGCTTTTTGGTTAATTGATAAACAGCCACCACATCAGCAGAAACTCACAGAATGATAAGGAGTTCAGGTTGTTCAACACAGGACTGTCCAAATCTAATCCATGCATTTTGACCTTATGTTTGTCTGATCTAAGTCTGATCCTACCAGAGTACATGTTAATAGGTTATCATTACCTCTGGTCCACATTCTGACAATGACAATGGAAAACATCTTATTTTCCTTCTCTATTCTATCCCCCAGAATCCTGCAGTTTGGACCTGTGAGTTATTTTCAACAGTGGCTCTTGTGGTTCAAACTTGGGTTGACCTCAGTGTTGAAGTATCTGCTTTGCCTGGAACCACATTCACAGACAACAATGCCACCGTGGTGATAAAGTGTCAAGACAATGATGACTGTGTATTTAACCTTAATGCTGCCATAAACACTTACTTTTGTCTACTCTCTTCTCAGATACATGTTATTCATCTACAAGTGGAGGTTTCTAAAGTCAAAAATGTAGCATTTACGCATCGTTGTACTCAAAGACTTTATAAAATTAGCACAGACTTTGCAATAATGTGTTATTAGAGACCATCAAAAATACTGTTTCTTTCTATTTTTTCTACTAAAATCTAGTACTGGTTTGATAAATACGAGTCATAATATTTATGCCTATACTGGCATCCGAGAAGTAACAAAGTACAAATACTTTATACTTCATTTCCCTGTTACGTTTGCACTGTTTACACTCTTACATGTGTTTACATTATTTAAACTGTTACATTTGCTCATTTTTATACTACTTTTCTATTGCTAAAAGGTTACTTTTTCATACAGTATCGCTCTAATTTGCACATATTTCGATTGCACACTACTTTATATTTTTTAAATATGTGTATGTTTGTATCTTATGCCGCGTTTCCACTACGTGGTACCGGCTCGACTTGACTCGGCCTTCTTGCATTTCCAGTCCGAAAAAGGACCTACAATCTGGCACCTGGTACTAGTTTTTTGGTATCACCTCTGCTGAGGTTCCAAAACGGGGGACCAGATACTAAAACGTGACGTGTAAACGCTGCAGACCACTGATTGGTCAGAGAGTTGTCTCTGTGACCCACCGTTTTACAAAAAACAGATGCGGAAGTTTACAGTAAATATAGCGGTAGGTTAATCCACATGATGACAGCCCGCAAAACTACACCACAGTTGGTCGAGATTCAGTCTTTGGTGGCTGACATAAATTCAGCATGAACTTGATGAGACAACACGCAATGAGCAAGTTTATCAGCAACTCTGAGCAGAGGACATGGAAGTAACCCGCCGCATCGCTATGACGTCCAGGTACTGTAAAGCAGGTAGTATCCTGTACTGGAAACGGTCTCCAGGAATAGGACCTGGTACCTGAGTCGAGACGAGCTGGTTCCACGTAGTGGGAACGCAGCATTATTGTGTTGTTATTTAGGTGTAAGTGCACTGTCGCTGGCAGAGACCACCTACAATTTCATTGCACAACAGGTATAATAACAATAAAGCCTATTCTATTCTATTCTATTCTATTCAAGATAGATCCTTGATCCCAAACTGGAAAATTACACTGCAGCAGCATAACACAGTAAGAAAAAAAAGAAAAATAGAATGTAAGAGCAAACACACATAATAAAAACAGACGTGGATAATTAAACTCTAAGATGTAAAAATAAACTGGAATGTCACAGTTGGCTTCAGAGCTGTCTCCTCCCTCACTTTGCCACGCCTCATCAGCTACTATAGTTTCACCTGGGACTCCCACCTGGTGTCCTCTCTCTCATCAGCACCACCCTCTCCATCTGTTGCACACAGATGTGCCCAGTCAGCTGACCAGCATGTATGCAGCTCTGGTTCATCTGTTCATGGCCAGATTGTCTTAGCTTCATGGCTGACTCTCCAGCGCTCTGTTCCTGTTTGACTTCTCGGTTCTGACCCCATCTGAGTCTGTTCACGTTTCTTTGTCTCTGCCGCGGTAAGCCCACCAGCCTTCCGTCCTTAACTATGAGATCTGCCTTGGTTTTTCCCGTCTCTCGTCTGCCTGTGCCGGTGTGACACATAGGAGCAGGAACATGGGGTGCTACATGGATCTGCAGCACCTCCCAGCAGAGCTTCAGTACCCCCTAATGGAGGGCGGTGGATTAGCATCTTATATTGTATCGAAAAGAGAAATAAATAATTAAAAAATATTAATAATGCTTATCGAGTGGGTGGGTTTGAAGTCATTTGAAGTGTGTAAGACAGGGGTGTCCAAACTTTTTTTCAAGAGGGCCAGATCTGATAATGTGGACATTGCCAGGGGCCAGTGGTCCCTTCAGACATTTTTTAAACAGTAAAAATTACATATAAATGCGCTGTTCTACAACAATTTTATTTTCATTGTCACAATATCATTTTTTTAAATGGCAATGTAACCAAATCTAAGCCACTCAGGTGTGAACAAATTAAAAAAAAAAAAAAAATGCTGCCTTCCTTTCATATCTGGAGTCAGATAACATAGAACAAACTGTGTGGAGTATCTGAAACTTCCAAGAAGTTGATAAAAATCTTAACCCCACATTCATTTTAAACATGACTTATATGAGTAATCATTACTCATATATTACTCAGTAATGCAAAGTCTGTTAACGTTCAAGATGAAAACATATGACTCTTACTCTTATCTTTCACAAAATCATTCAGAAAGTAATATTTTGTGTCACATCTACAAGTACATAACACCAGCAGTTATAGGCAACTAACCTGGCAACTTGGTAGCCTGCCCTGGTGGTGAATTCACTGAACTCAGGTTCACATGAAGAGTCACTGCTGTGAGTTTAAAGCAGCTTCAATTTGCTTCACTTTTTCGGAGCGCTCACTTTCTCCTAGCTTGTCGTATGCGTTAGCATGTTTTATCTGCTCGTGTCTCTTTACATTGAATTCCTTAAACAAGGCAACAGTCTCTTGATAAATTAGGCAAACACAATCGCCTCGATTTTCAGTGAAAAAAAATTGTAATTCCCATCTCTCCTGGAAGCAGCGGTCCTCACTGGCAACTTTCATTTTTTTATTTACATGCGCCGTGGTTAGAAATTAGCGAAAAAGGTTCACGGCAAAGTCACAGAGCCAGATAGAGTTAGAGTGGTGCTGCCACCATGAGGTGGAAGGAGGAACTGCATTTGGAACCTTTTATGATTCATGGACTCGGTTCAACAGTCCAAGCGGGCCATAAATAATATAATATAAAACCCAAGCTGTGGGCCGTATAAAATCTGACTGTGGGCCGTGATTGGCCCCCGGGCCGGATTTTGGACATGCCTGGTGTAAGAGATACCACCTGTCACAACACCCTTCTCAATAGATTATCTTCCATCGGCATCACCCACACTCCATTAGACTGGTTTAAATCATACCTCTCTGGCCGCACTCAGTTTATTCAGATCAAATCCTTCACATCCCACCACTTCCCCGTCACTTCAGGTGTGCCCCAGGGATCTGTACTGGGGCCCCTCCTCTTTATCATCTACCTCCTTCCCCTCAGTAATATTTGCCGGAAATACAACATCAATTTTCACTGTTACGCAGATGACACCCAGCTCTACCTCACCAGCAACCCTAACCCAATTTTTTTAACCTGACTTTTATTTTTTACTCTGTTTCATTGCTTGTTTTATACTCTTCTGTTTTACTGTTTAACTGTTTTACTGTACGATGTCCTTGAGTGCCAAGAAAGGTGCCTATGAATAAAAAGTATTATTATTATTATTATTATTATTATTATTATTATTAAGACAGACACTTACTGTATTTTCTGGGAATGGGTCAAGTCGTCAGGAAGTACTAGCTACAGGAAGGGTTTCCAGCCATGATAATGAGTAGCAAGAACATGCAGAAACACATTTCACCCTTTTTTTTGAGTAGCAACACGGTTTATAAAAGTAAAAAGGATGTCAATAGCAACAGCAGTGATGACACAGGGACTGAACTTGTTTCCACTGACACAAACTTGGCTCAAGCCAGCATCACCGTGCCAGCGTCTGTTAGCAGTATCCACTCCACCACTGAGGTTGGGTGACACACGGTGGATATCCATGACAAGCCCGACATTATGATCACAGGTATTTTTTTTCCTGTTCATAGTTAACTGTCATTGACGATGTTGGCCTCTTCATGATGTTGCATGGGCTGTGTTCTTGTTAGTATGCAGTGAATGCAAGCTACGAGAAAATAGAGTCTGAAGTCATTAGAACTATGTCATACTTTGGTCCATTTGTTTTAAATGTCATTTGAGAACAACCTACTGAACCTGCTAAAAACATCTGCCACAACTAGCACAATAATGTTGTGATGTCACATATTAGAATCCAGCCCCCACCCCCCCACCCCCACCCCACACACACACACACACATCAAACGGCTTCCTGTGCACCTGGCGTGGCGCTTGTCAGTTCCGCCTTTCCTGAGCCCAGTTTTTTTTTTATCCACATCTGTTTTCCGCATCACCTCAGTGAGGGATCTGTCTGCCTTCTCTGGCTCCGACTCTTCAAAGCCCTGCTGATACTGAGGATCACACCTGCCCACCTGAGCTCTCCCACCAACAGATCGTTATCCTGTGTAATATTTATGAAAAACTTTTGGAACTGTTCATCTGAGTGTGATGGATTTGGGTCCTCCATCCTGTACACCACCCATTACACTGTAATGTTCAGAATAAACTGTTATTCCCTACATTTTATCACAAATATATCTACCTTCTACTGATATACAAAAAATAAAGAATAGAAGACTCCTTTGTGTGTGCATGATGCATCTCATGCCTGAAGACATGATAAAGCAGGTTAAAGGAGGCTGGAGCCCAAACAAAAGGATAATAGTCTTCAGTTGTTCAGTTTTACCACGGAGGACGAAAAGCTCTTCAAAGGGTTTCTGTTGAATGCTTTGTGCACATTGTAAAGTTTGCACCTTTACACCTACAGGATGTAAATAAGTTGACTCAATCCCTCTGATTTTCATGCATCTGGAGAAAATATAAGTAAGGCAACAACAAAAAAATACAAACTCAGACCTTTAGTGATAAAGTATAATGTTAACTAGCACGTAGACCCATGGGAATCCATGGTAACAGTAGAGTGGATAAAATGGGGAGCGGAGCTAAGCTTTCTGGTGCAACACACAGATTAGGAAGAAATAGAATGACCTTCAATTTGTTTTGTATTAACAACGACATGGAGCATAGACTTTTACAAAGGACCGAACATGACAGTTTATTGCGACTCACTGCCGTTCTGTGTCTGGATCCGTCCATCTGATTGGAGTCTTGAACGTTCTGTCACCGGGGGGGGGGGGGTTAACAGCTGGGTGTGACCAGGGACAGGCAGAATGGAACCGGGCCACAGTAAGAACCAGATCGACTTGGTTAGTGTGTGATCACAGCCAGACCTGATTCTCCCATCGTGTCCCAGTGGTTCCATTGATAAATTACGTATTTAGCGTATTTTGCTCTTTTCATCACTTGTTTAATTCTATTTATCTTTTGGGTTTTTATGTGAAATTGTGCAAATACAAACATACTCAACAGAGGCTGCTTACCTAACACAGGGCAGGTTTAAATCTGGTACTACAGGTTACAGCACTGTTTGAGTATATTCATCAGTTTGACAAATGGGAGTGGGAATGTCACAGGTATATATGCATTTGGGTTTAAGGCGATGGAGGACAGGTAACAGGTGGAGCAGGATCAGGTGAGTGGCGCTGAATGAACACTTCCTGCTGCTGGTTCAACCTGTAAAAAGAATTATCCACGTTCTAATGAACTGTGATAGGGTCAGATTACAGCTATGAAAAAGGATTCTGAAACCATATTACAGCATTTAAGCTTTTGGCAGAACTATTCACTGCAATAGAGTTAAAAAATAAATAAACAAAAAAACAATTTATCATCATAAAAGAATCCCTCAGATGAAGCAGTAAAAACTGTTTTTTAACCACCGTGTACTTTAGTGCAGACCTAGTCAGGCACACATGACCTCATGGAACCTGCTGTTCTTTACTGAGCTGCTGTTTCCACCTCCTCAGTATGAAAGTATATTTTCTATCCTAAAAGTCTGTAGAAGTTACTAAATGACATCATCACCTAATTTGTATAATTGTAAATTGTAATTTGTAATGAATGATGTAGGACAGAAGAATAACATTGTGTTAGAGACAAAAAGTGAGAATAAAAACAGCCTAAATATGTTTCACTGAGTATATATACTCTCCAAGTGAACTATAGTTCATTTGGAGAGTATATCAATGTCAATTCTAGTTTTATTTAATGTCCCAGTTCCAACCGTCCTCCTTTATCTGGCCTTGGGGACTGACTAAAGTGACCCAGAAGAGACACGCTGGACCAGTTACTGAGGTTAGTTACTGATTTATTGGTTTAGTTTTTCTCTTCATTTTCTTCAGTTTGGTTTAGTTTTCAACCTTATGGTCCACTTAGGAGACGACAACAGGTCACAGTAAAACAGGAACATTTACAACCAGAACTTTTGTGATTTTCAGTTAACATAAATAAAGGAAATGGACCAAAAACAGACAATAGAGAAAACTGTCACTGTCAGTAGGACTGATTTATATTCAGTGATTTGTTTTAGACAAACAAATCACATCAGAGTCTCCAAAAGTCTCCAATAACACCAAAAAAAGGGGATGGATGAATCATTATTATATCTTCTGGAGTTGTCCAGTGATCAAACCATTCTGGGAGCAGCTATATGAACATTTAAATAACATTTTTAATGAAAAAAATCCCTGTAAATGTGAAGCCCTGTACTTAGGAGATATTTCATGTGATAGGTGGACTCTGAAAGATTAAAAAAAACTGTTGTTAAGGCTTTTGGCAGCAAGTACAAAGACTATCACTAAAAAATGGTTAAAGCCTGAAGCCCCCACAACTGAAGAATGGATTAATATTGTACATTTAGAGGACATTTACATTCTGGGGAAGTTGACATTTTGTTTTAAGGGTCAAATGGAATCTTTTTTCACTATTTGGACAAAATGGACAAACTATGTAAAACCTGTAATTGATGTGAATTGAATATATTGATTATGTGAAATTATTTACATGATATACATGTCTGTTTAGGTTAATGTAAACATACACACCTTAATGTGTCTTATCTTGTTGATGAAAGTGGAGCAAGCCCTCTCCTCCTGTCCATTTGTTATATTTGTTCTATATCCTACTAAAAAACGTGGATTAGCAACTCACTCTTCGTTTACATTTGAGGTGTGGAGATTGAATTGTACCCGAAAGGGAAGTCTTGTATGATCAGCTTCTCTGAATAAACAAAGAATGGGGTGAATGAGGTGGATGGATTTGACACTAGTGTCTTTTTGGATAAAGAGTCACTAGAGGGGTCGGAAAAATCCCTAAATATATCAACAAAGTGTCTAAGTGTGAAACACTGACCTTTCCATCTACAGACAGACCGTGGGTTTATATGACTGAGACAGGAAATCAGTGGGTGTCATTTATAGGAACATGAAGTACTAACAGAGAATGTACTAAAAGAGTAAAATTCATCAAACATTAAATAATCTAGGTTTTACTTTTTAACCACAACTACTGTCAAGATGTCTGTGAAATGAGCAGAAGCTCTTTCATAAACACCTATAACACCATAAACCCTATACATGCTACCCCTTGGTCAACTACTTAGCCAGTTCTATGACATATCCTATCACTGTTATGCCGATGACATCCAAATCTACTTCTCTGCAAAAATCAACAACCTTAATCAACTATCCTCCCTCCATGACTGTTGAGCTGCCATTAAAGACTGGATGTCCCACAGTTTCCTTCACCTAAACCCGAGTAAAACAGAAATTCTCATAATCGGACCAGACACCTTCTCCACTTCAGTTGAACAGTTTATTGGTTCCCTCCACTCAAACATCACACCCACTGTTAAAAACCTTGCTATCATCTTTGACCAATATCTGTCTTTCAAACACCATGTCTAAGCTTGTCCAGTCCTGTTTCCTCCAACTCAGAAATATTGCCAAAATCAGACACATCCTCTCCCCTTCTGACCTCGAGCTCCTCATCCACACCTTCATTTCCTCCCGTCTAGACTACTGTAACTCACTCTTCACCTGCCTCAGCCAGTCCTCCCTTCATCGTCTACAGTTAGTTCAAAATTCAGTCGCCAGGTTGTTAACACACACAAGTCGTCGGTCCCACATCACTCCAGTACTCACATCCCTACATTGGCTTCCAATAAAATTCCACATCCACTTCAAAATACTCCTAATTACTTTTACAGCCCTGCACAACCTCACCCCCAGTTACATTTCTGACCTCCTAGTTTCCTACTCACCCTCACGACCACTCCACTCCGTTCATCAAACCTTAACCTCCTATCCATCCCCCGCTCCAACTTCTCAACAAAAGGTGACCGTGCTTTTGCAATTCTGGCCCCAACCCTCTGGAATAGAGGGTCTGCACGTGACGTCACCGCTAGCGGAAGTCACAGCGGTTATGTCCACTGAGTGGCAGAAAGAGGGAGATGAGTAGCAGCTTTGGTTTGAATACTGCAAAAACTTTAGAACGATCTAAAAAATGGGGCAGAGCTGTTGTGCCATTGATTGCACGAATAGATTTAAAAAGCACTTGGAGCTATTGTTTTAGCGGCGACCTAAAGCCAAAGACAGAAGAAGCAGATGGATTGCTGCAATTCATAGAAATAACTGGAATCCAGGCAACGAAACCTGGATTCGTGTCAGGCAACGTTAATTTATGCTGTATTCTTGCGTAAAATCATACCTTAAATTACATATCGTTTTGGCTAACGTTACTTCTTAGTAAAGCTCTTAATGTTAACATCTGTCATTTATTTCTCTGTCATATATTTCATAACTGAAATGTTTTTTGTCTTCAATTGTGTGATTCTGAACCTTGTGTTCTACATAATTTGTAAACTAGCTTAAACTGAGGCTAACCTAGTTTTCCAAATAAGGGGGTACTCTAGCACAAAGCTTTTGTATCTGTGTTGTATCAAGTATTTGATGTGAACTCTCCTTAAATCTCCACAGTACCAGTAGATCATCCACTCACTTGGGTCAGTACTAAGGGTTCAACTCCAGTAAATCAGTAGTGAACTGTGAGCACTACTGCTGGGCCTTTACCTTGGAAATCACCGCCAAGAAAATACGTCTGCACTGACAGAAAACCTCCAAAACAATAGTATGTTGAATTGAAAGCACTCACCAGCTGGAATCCTCTAATTAACCATGACCAGGATGTCAGCAGCTCTTTGTCTTTTGTATGCTTTCAGCCTTTGCATTGTGGATTTTCCTGGCAGGTTCATATAAATGTTAGGATACGTGATTTCTGTCCACATATCAATGTTCATAGACCACTTGTTGTTTGGTAGCTTGTATGGATCCATGTCCAGTCCAACTGTCTTTAATTTCATGTTGTATTCCACATTTTTCCCGGTCTCGCTGTAGTTACTGCTATGCTCCGTCATGTTGTTTTTGCCACTCAGTCTGACTTAGAGGGGCGTGGCCCAGGGGGGAAGTGACGTATGTGCATTCCCTCTATAGTCTTCCCCATTACATCAGATCATCAGATTCTATAGACACCTTCAAGCGACTCTTAAAAACTCACTTTTATAAACAAACATTTCATTAAATCAGGACAGTGTAGTGTGTGTGTGTGTGTGTGTGTGTGTGTGTGTGTGTGTGTGTGTGTGTGTGTATGCATATACTTGTGTATGGAGGTTTGCTTACATCTATATTGTGTCTGTGTATTGGTGTATTAAGTGTTGGTTATGGGTCTGTCTTAAGGGTTGTTTGTGACATATGTGGCTATGGTGTTCATTCAGTGTGTGTTGCTTGTGCCAGAAAGTTTGTATCTGCATGCTGAAACTGTTTTCTTATTCTTGTCTTTCCTCTTTTGTTTTTATCCGTCTCTCCTTTATGTGAAGCACTTTGTAGCATGTTGTTTTAAAAAGTGCTATATAAATAAAGCTTTACTTACTTACCTGCCAGTTAAATCTGATTCAGCAGACAAGAAAGTCTCAGATTGGCACGAAACTCTAAATAAATAAAGAATAATTGAAATATTTGAATAATTCATTGATCAGTTCATTTTGATTATTTTAAAAATGGACTACCAGTAGACTGAAAATCACCTCTGGCAATTACTGAGCCTTGGCTTCTTTCAGGAGAACTTCATGTATTTCTGTGGAAGTCAGTTTTTTTTTTTTTTTTTTTATTTGTTTGTTTTTTTGGGGGGGGTTGTAGCCAACACCTACTGGTTATCAGTGGATTGCATTTTAAGATACTTCCACAGCACATTGCCTTCATTTTGGAGATGTGCTCTTCCCTTGGTTAACATCCAAACCAGAAACCAAAAATGAGTAACCCAAGTTTACTGATGTTTGGTACTTAACTGGTCAGACATGAGGCTAAGATGTCCTACATGCAGACTAATTCAGAACAAAATATTTCAATGAAAGGAAATATAAAGGAAACACCAGACTTTCATTTTAATTAGTGTTTGTTTTTTTTTTGGTTCAAGCCCCTAAATGACAGGGAGACAACAATATATATCATTAATTAAAGTGTTACTGATCCAGATACTATCTAAGCTATACAACGTTTTGCTGACTAAGCTTGTCTAGTGGTAACATAGCGTCCCTAAATGGAAAAAAAAAAGTACAGACTTTACATCAGATTAAATGGTCCAGGGGTGACTCAGACTCTACACCTAATCCATGGGGAAAAACGCTTGCCCTTATAGGTAAAGAATTACTTTAATGCCCGATCCAATCCTGCATAAGAACATTGCAAAACCTGAAAACACATGTATTTAGACGGACAAGCCAACTTATTACAACATGTTTTCGTGAGCTTTGTCATGGCTTTGGAATTTTTCCATTTACACAAGCAAAAAAATTTGCATAATCCTCAAGAGTCTGGAATATTGAAGTCTTTCGCACTGTAGTTCAATAAAACTATAATGAACAGTCACTCACAATGGAACCTGTCAGAGTATTATCAATATGTAGCCACATGACAAAACATTTATTTTACTTCAACAAATCCAAGTAAAATGTATTGTTATTCAAAAACAGATGAACAAATGTTTCCCTCAGTGTACTCCTTCTTTCTTTAGATGTGAACCCGTTGTGTTAGTGATAGAAGGAATGTGATCCTCAGACAGTAGGTAAGTCATGTCTGATTTCTTTATAATGTGAGAAAAGGGAGAAAAGGAGAGAATATCTTCACATTTTCCTTTTTTTTCTAAAGGCCTTGGATCTGCTGAGTCCAATCCTCTCACTAACTTATCAGCGGTGTGTAGTACCACTTGCAGCATTTGGAGGTCACGCTACTGTCTCACCTCATGCAGTTGTTCCAGTAACCGCCAACACATTGTTGAAAACTTCCAAAGATGGTATTATTCCCATCCCTTCATCAAGCATGTCAAGGTCACGGTATGGTACAATACTGGTAAGATAATACGACACACTTTGTTGTATCCATGAGAACAGACACAAAAATGTTGCTGTGGGAACTGACCAGATTAACCCATAAAGACTCAGTGCTACGTCTGTGGCAGAAACCAAATGAACTGAACCTTTATTCAGTGATTTATCAACATTTATTCTAATATAATCCACTGTAATTTTCATTTTTCAGTGAAGTTAAAGTATTTTCCTGTATTTAATTCACTGATCATGTAGATGTTCATAAAAGCAGAGGAGGAGGAACGGGGGGGAGAGGGAGGAGGAAGAGGAGGAGGGGAGGAGGAGGAGGATTATTCTCTGATCAGAGTCTCCGTCCATTAAAACGTCAGGTAGTTGAATTTCAGATGTTTTCTCTTCACTTCATTTATTCTTTGGTTCCTCTCTTTCTTCTCTGTCTGCTCTTCCAGGTGGTTTCATTATAAACTTATCCAGATAAATCTGCTTTGTTCTGCTTTTTCAAACGGTCCTAAATGTTCCAGACTACTGTCATTAAATAAAGCAGCTGCACCACCTGAACTTCATTATTCTGGATGAGTTTTCCTCTGTCCTCTTTAAACCCTGGTTTTTATTTCCTGGTCCACATCTCCTCCTCCACTCCTCTGTCCTCCTGGGGGAGTTTCCTCACCTCCTCCTCCATCTGAACCTGTGGATCCTCCACCTGTTGGAGGAACACCTGCTCCAACTGTGGGTTCACATTAGTATTTACAGACAAAAATTTACAAGAGCCGCAGCTTGGAAAGTGAATTTCTCATACTGTGGTGGACTGGTACTGACAGTTACTGACTGATACTGACTGGTACTGACTGATACTGACTGGTACTAACTGGTACTGACAGGTTCTACTGTCCATGGGTTTTGCTGGTGAATCAATGTTGTAGAAGATGACGATGTTTCCACGTTCACTACGAAGCCTCTAAACGTCCAAATGACTCATATCTGATAACTGTGAAAAGATGACACACTGTATTTTACACTAATTATTTCAACATATTGATAGTTTCAGTGGTTCTGCAGGTATTCAACAGTTTAGATCTGTAGATGGTTTTGGTTGCCAGTGGCTGTTTGTGTCTTTAATGGTTAAAGCCGCAAACAATGAAATGAATCAATGACTGTTTTCACTTTGGAGCCTATTTGACTGATGGGTCTAAACTTTTATTTCAGATCTTCACGTTCCATTGTTGTTCATTTTGGAGGCTTGTAGTCGATGGTTCAACTTTTCATGTGGGTTCAATAATCAGACATTTGTTTCATTTTCAGATGTGATTTTCACCACAGAAACTTAGAACTGATTTGAGACTTGACAGACCAGACATCCATGTGTCATCCACATGAGGGACTTAAGCCACCTCTGATAGTTTGATCGTGTCCTTAAACTTCAGTTTATTCTGTTTTTTAAGTATGATGATTCATAGAAGCTGAAACAACAATCCAGCAGAACCCTGTAGGAATAAAGGCATTTTCACACCACGTACTTGAGTCCGTACTGTACTTGGATATGTTCACACCTTTCCTGCAGATGTTGCGTTCACACGTGTAGCCACACAGCCAATGCCCAAGTATGAATGGGTGTTAAGGGCCCAAACAGTAGGTGGCGGTGTGGAAGGAATTCTGTCACTATCCTACAAAGTCAGAAGAAGACAAACCTGTACCTATCTGTTATCCTGTTTGAGGCGAAGAAAAGAAGAGTGACCTATCATCCCTGATATATCATCGAGTGGTTCGGTTGATAAGGCGAGCCTGTGCCGCGTGGATCCAAGGCTTTTTTAGGAGACAACAGGAGCGCCATCTATGGTCTAGTGGTACTTAACCCACTTCCGTTGTCCAAGTGGTGATTAGGTCACTTCCGGACTTGGGCATGTATCTCATTCACATGGTAACATAACGTGCTAGAGTACGGGCAGTCCAGACCCAGGACGACCTTCTCAACTGGACTCGGGCACGGCACTCGAACACGAAAGGGTTGCATTCACATGGATAAAATTAAGCAGACTTTGGGGTCCAGCGTACTCAGATATGGACTCAAGTACGCTGTGTGAAAACGCCCTAACTCTGAGGAACACACTGAGCCTTTCCTACTTGAATTAGAATATTCACTGGACCTGTGTCAGCTAAGAGCCCAAAAAGTCAATGTAAACTGATGCTGTAAGACTCCATTAATAGCATGATGGTGGTTCTAACGGTGTCTGCTCATGACAGAGGCTGATGCTGTCACACTGGAGGATGCTGCCAGAATACTCCCAAATTACATAACCCTCATACCTTTGGCGCTATATTCCATAAATGCCATCAGATATCTGCCTCCTTCTAAATCTAACAAAGGGAAGAGTTACATCCTCACTCCATGAAGTAGGGTAAGCCCACGCAGAAACTGGCAAATGCATATTTAAAGTAAAACTGTTGGAAACTGAGAGCAGACGCTCTGCAGGGTGTCAGTGGTGTCACATGTCTGGACTGTTCAGGAGATACTCCTGGGGGGTTGGGAGGGGTTTATACAGATCATAGTCTGCTTTCAACTGACCAGGAAGTAAGAGCGGAAGTCTTATAAAGTTTCCATTTCTTTTCAAAAAGGTCAAATGGGCTCAGAGTTATTTAGGGGGATTTCACATCCTTCAAATAAAATCCCCCAGACTTACACAGACATGGAGGCAGGGCAAAGCAACCGACAAAACAGGAAACAGGGGTCAGCTTAGGCCTTATGTTAGTCACAGTCTTACAACTGCAATAGTTGAATTCCCAGTGGAGTGTGTGTTATGCAATGACATTTAATACTGTACACTGTACACTTTATCATGTTTGTTTCATTTATAGAGAAATAACAGAGTCGAAAAAGCCTCTGTGATGTCACCCATTAGATAGGGAATGACTGCATTTGGCTGAACACAATAAACATAAGTGCCCATACATACACACGCCTGCACACTGTGTGTGTGTGTGTGTGTGTGTGTGTGTACTTATCAGTCACACCTACACCAGAGTGTAGGTGTGACTGATCATAAGCCTGTACAGTAGCTCTTTAAATCATGGTGATTGACACCTGGCACCTTGATCAAATCTTTATTATTCTTTTAACTACAAAAAATTCTTGATCATAATATACATTTCCACCATAACTATTCCCATTCCAACCTGAGTGGATATTTAATCAACCAATAAGTTTAATTTGAATCAGACTCCTCCAGAGCTCATGTTTTTTTCTTATCCAGGGTCAAGTGTTCTGTCTTCATTTCAGTCAGTTTTTCAAAACCACATTGGACTGGATCAACCTGATCAAGATACAGACTTTTCGACTTTGTCAAATCTGGATCTCCGGTGCCAGAAGGGGTCTACATACCATGTACTGTAGGCAACTAGCTCAATACACTGACACCAACTTAACACATTTGTTGCTACATTTATCAAATTTTCTACTACCCTTGCAACTTTTTTTTCCCCTTTCTTTCTTTTTTTTTTCAAAAAGCACCCAGCAACAAATGTAGCTACTTAAAGGAGTCGTATGTAGGCCAAAACTGGTACTGCACTCACATTCAAAATACTGTTGGATGTGGTATCCCCTCCCTCTCCCCCCAGACTAGGGGTTGCCAGATCCAGAATGAGCATCTACTACCAGGAGCTACCATGGCAAGAGACGAGTCCTACACCAGTATAAATACCAGCCCGGTATTTGTACTGGGCCCAAGGCCACAGTGTCTTCAGCTCAGCTCTCACTTTATCACTACATATTTGGGAATCATAAGAGGCCTTTTAGGTTTATTAACCTTAACCAGCTCAGTGGGAACTGGCAACCTGGATGTGGAAACACTATTGAATTGGTGATTGGCAGAAAGGTGATGGGCGGAGCATCAGACCAAAACACAAAATGACAACATAAACATTACTTGTGGGCTGACACTTAGCTTTTCAAATGTGAATATTCTGGCTGGACTACTACTGTCAGTGATATCAGTATTTGAAATGAACATGATTCCTTAATATCTGGTTACGTTCAGGGCCATTTTATGATTACTGGGAACATAATTCTTACATACAGCTCCTTTAAAATTGAAAGTTAAAATTTGTTTGTTTCTCATCTTTTGTAAAGTGACTCAAACCCTAAAACTCACCCATGTTCCTGTAAATGACACCAGATGATTTCCTGTGTCCCAGTCATATAAACCCACAGTCTGTCTGTAGATGGAAAAGTCAGTGTTTCACACTTAGACACTTTGTTGGCATGTTTAGGGATTTTTCAGACCCCTCTAGAGACTCTTTATCCAAAAAGACACTAGTGACAAATCCATCCCCTTTTTCTGGTGTTATTGGAGACTTCTGGAGACTCTGACGTGAAAACACGTATGGTTGTTTGTCTGAAACAAATCACTGAATATAAATCAGTCCCATTGACATTGACAGTTTTCTCTATTGTCTCTTTTTGGTCCATTTCCATTGTTCATGTTGACTGAAAATTACGAATGTTCTGGCTGTAAATGTTCCGGTTTTACTGTGACTTGTTGTCGTCTCCTAAGTGGACTGTAATTAAGCGCCTTAGTTCATTTATTTTTGCACTACTGTATTACACTCAAGGCTTGATCTTTTTAAATATTACATAAATATAACTACAGTAGGTCCTTTTAATACTATTTATATTCACTAATTGTGCTTTGCACAGATTATATTTTTAATACTACATTGTTATTATTGTATTTAAAGCTTTATATTATATTGTCATATTTGTATCAATGCTTCATTTTGAAATGATCTGTCAACTGTTTTATGTAATGTCTTGTTTTTTATTCTATATTAACTTTTGTCCTGTTCAGGGACTGTAGATACAAATTAGCTCTTAGCTAACTCTGTTGCAATCGTGTGACTGCACAATGTTCCTGTCAAATAAGCAATAAATTAAAACTAAGTGGACCTTATGGTTAAAAACCAAACCAAACTGAAGAAAATGAAGAGGAAAAACTAAACCAACAAACCAGTAACTCAATAAGTAACCTCAGTAACTGGTTCAGAGTGTCTCTTTTGGGTCACTTTAGTCGAACCCCAAGCCCAGATAAAGGAGGACGGTTGGAACTGGGACATTAAATAAAACTAGAATTGACAGAGTATAGTTCATTTGGAGTCCTAAACATATTTAGGCTGTTTTTATTCTCATTTTTGTCTCTAACACAATGTTATTTCTCTGTCCTGCACCGTTCATCACAATTTCATGAAATTTTATAACTATGCAAATTAGGTGATGATGTCATTTAGTAACTTCTAGTGACTTTTAGGACAGAAAATAGATACTTTAAGACAGAGGAGGTGGAAACACTGCCCTGGATGTGTCACTAGTTCACTACAGGGACTGACAATGATATAATGTTTCAGGTGCATGTGCATTAGACAACAATAGTCATGTGATCAGTGTGATGCCATGGTTTCCAAATCTCTGTTTTTCCCACCTACCGAGATACAGACAAACTTTAGGCATTGAAAAATTAAAAGCAGTTTTACCTATGGACAAGAGGCTCAAACATAGAGAAAAATGTTCCGTATGCAAAAAATCCGCGTCAATGTGAACATAAATGCATAAATGTCAGGTTTCCTGAAGCAGAAAAACTCCTTCTGGACAGTCGAAGCTGTCTGTCATTGTTAGCCTTTACAGTGTGAGCTCCATGACGATCTAAGAGGACAGCGTTGGAGTCATTAACTGGACTCCGTCATCCTCTGAGGTTCTTGTTCCCATGGGGTTTGTAAGGAATCTAACAACCATGTCCACTTTGAAATATTCTGTGTGCAGCAGTTTTCAAGGCCGAGGCAGAGTTTGGTCAAAGTAACACCAGTGTTTATGCTGGAATTATACATTGACATTTTTGTGCAAAATCTATAAAACACATTGGCTTCTCTTAGTGTGAGAGAGAATGTTATTGTATGCATTTGATACTGGCACAGACTGTGGAAAGAATGTATTAAAGCTTAGCTGTGGACACTACATGCAATGGGCTGCAAACCAAATGAAGAATAAAAACATACCAGGTTAAACACCGACCCTGTTCCTGTTTCAGTGGCTTTGTGCCTGAACAAGAACATGGTCTTTGCAGATTTTCAACACATTTAATGGAAGACTTTTTAAGACCTTCTCAAGGCCATTATGACGATCGTTTCACATCCTGTCTGACAGGAGCTAAACTTTGGTGCTGAGCCTGATGTTAGTTAGTTAGTTAGTTAGTTAGTTAGTTAGTTAGTTAGTTAGTTTTCAGTCATATATGCCTTTCAAAACAAATGAAGAGAGAAATAACACAATTTGACTGAAAAAGGCTCAGGCAGAAGTAAAGCTTATTAATGCCAACCAACTTTACAGCTTAAGCTACATAATACATGGTGTCAAGTAGAAAGAAAAAAATATTTATTTATTTATTTATTTATTTATTTATATACTTTTTTTTCCCAATTGCAGCCATAACTCTAAAATATAGATGCGTATAATGCTTTTTTGAACATAGAAAAGGAAGTACATTGCGTAAGTTTTAATTTACCACTATTCCACAGTTGAACCCCTTTAAAAGAAATACATCTTCTTTTAACTTCTTTTTTTAGCATTTTGTAACATAAATTTGCATCAGTTTCTCAACTCATATTGACTTTCAGACACTATAAAAAACTTCTGCACACAATCTGGTAGTGTTATGTTTTTTGCTTTAAACTGTAAATGCATAATAATATTGACTGATGGTAAATGTTGATGGCTTTTTATGATGATCCATATTAATTGGACAACTCTACCAAGCACTATATCCAGTCAATTACAACTTGTCAAAATTATTTTAATTCCAGATTATTGAATTCTACACTTTTAAAAGGTTCAATGTGTAAGACACTTTGGATTTACAGTTGTGGAAAAACTGATTAGACCACCTTTGTTTTCTTCAATTTCTTGTTCATTTTAATGCCTGGTACAACTAAAGGTACATTTGTTTGGACAAATATAATGATAACAACAAAAATAGCTCATAAGAGTTTAATTTCAGAGCTGATATCTAGCCATTTTCTCTGTTTTCTTGATAATAACCAAAATCACTTCAGTTCTTTCATCAATAGCACTGACATTGTACTGACAAAAACAGTGCTTTTAGGCATTCCATGTTTTCTTTTCTGTCTATTTTAGTCAGATTGCATGACCATTGTTTTTGATGACTTTTGATGGTCTAACCATTTTTTCCGCAGCTGTAGGTGGATCTAATAACCAAACACAATATACAGGGTGTCCCAAAAAAATTTACATGTTCTGAGATATCCATATCGGAGTGACTACATGGTCAGGAGAAATGATACTTAATAGGATTTATTTTGGACATAAAATGTTTATTCTACAAATTTCAAACGAATAATAGAATGTTCCAAAGATATTACAAATATTCAGTTTGTGTGAGAACAAGAGGAGAATCACTGAGGCTCTGGAGAATGTTGCACGACATGCTGCAGCAAGGGTGGAAGGAACTCCACTATCGACTTGATGTGTGCCGCATCACAAGCAGCGCACACATTGAACATTTGTAAAATACTCAGTGCCAATGAAAACGCAACACTTGAATGTGTTGTATTGTTCCGGAGCTGCATCAATATGTTTAAGTTTCACCTGTATAAGATAATCCCAGACAATTTCTTAACAACCTGAGACGGGTTGAGCTATTGTCACGCTTGAATGAACTTGTCTGCGTTCATAAGACTTGTTTTTCTCATTGCTCAGCAATGAACTGCTCAACTTAAGGAATTGTGGTCAGTTAAGGAGCGGTCATGTTCTGTATATAAAGGCAAGCTGAAAAGCACCAAAATCATTTGCAATAACTCAGCGATGCCTAGACTGACACGTGACCACAGATGCCATGCTATGGGGCTCCTGGAGGCCGGAATCTCTGCTTGGCAGGTGGCGCGTCGTTTTGGATGCAATGTGTCCACCATAGTCAGGATGCAACAGAGGCATGAAGAAACTGGCTCAACTGCAGACAGAACTCGCCCTGGACGAGCACGTGTGACCACGCCACAGCAGGATCGCTACATTGAGCTGTAGCACCTCCGGGACCACTTTGTGACTTTTGGTTTTGGAGGTCCTTGAGTTTCTTTCTTTATCCTTATTTTTTGTCAACAAATTTGGATGTGATTTTTTATTTTTACTGTATAGAAATGGCCTATGATTAATTCCAAAGAGCTTATGGAATAAAAATCCTCATCGATTTAAAAAAATATATGAATCTTCAAGTGTTGCGTTTTCATTGGCACTGAGTATAACTTTGCGATAAATTTCCAAAAAGGCCCGAGTGACGTTTCAGTTTGTTTTGTAAACAAGCGGACTGTGGTTATGATGGAGTCATCTTCAAAGTTGTTCACCATGAGGGAAGTGATTCAGGTGCATAAGCACAGAAAGACTAATGGAATAGTAATAATTAGACTATCACTGGGGTTATACAAAGTGGAAAAACAATTTGTGATCAAAGTCATATACTGCTTTAACCCTTTTTTAACCAAACAGATTTACTGATGACAGAACACTGACAAGGAGCCACAGTTTTAACCTCTACTGTATGACAGAGGGGGTCACTGGAGCCTATCCCAGCTGCTTATGGGTGAAGGCGGGGTACACCCTGGACATGTCACCAGTTCATCACAGGGCTGAACATATAGAGACAAGCAGTCACTCTCACCTTCACACCTATGGCCAATTTAGATTAACCCATTAACCTATCAGTGCATGTGTTTGGATGGTGGGAGGAAGCCGGAGTACCCAGAGAGAACCCACGCAGACACGGGGAGAGCATGCAAACTCCACACAGAAAGGTCCCACCCCCCATCGACTGGTGTTGGAATGGAACCCAGGACCTTCTTGCGTGAGGCACGAGTGCTATCCACTGCACCACCATGTCAACCCCCGTGACCCTAGTGAGGATAAAGCGGGTTCAGAAAATGAATGAACGAATGAATGTATGACAGAGTGGGGTATTCAGATGCTTGCAATCTACAACGTCACCACTAGTTGCCATGAAATACTACACACTAGCCCTACATGTTATACAGGGTGGGGGAAGCAAAATTTACAATATTTTGAGGCAGGGATTGAAAGACAGTGTATGACCAATTAGTTTATTGAAAGTCATGAGAATTTATTTGCCACAAGAAAATTGACATAATAGAAAATGTTTTTATTCTATGTGTCCTCCTTCTTTCTCAATAACTGCCTTCACACGCTTCCTGAAACTTGCGCAAGTGTTCCTCAAATATTCGGGTGACAACTTCTCCCATTCTTCTTTAATAGTATCTTCCAGACTTTCTCGTAATAGTTTGCTCATAGTCATTCTCTTCTTTCCATTATAAACAGTCTTTATGGACACTCCAACTATTTTTGAAATCTCCTTTGGTGTGACGAGTGCATTCAGCAAATCACACACTCTTTGACGTTTGCTTTCCTGATTACTCATATGGGCAAAAGTTTGTGAAAAGGTATGGATAATAGTGTTAGGTATGATTATGACATCAATATATGTTTGGTTTCAAAACAATTGACGTAGTGCCTGCTGAGAAAAAACAACTAAATGTTCATTGTAAATTTTGCTTCCCCACCCTGTATATGTGTTAGACACTGATGTCAGCAATCTGAAATATCAGCATTTAACTCGAGGACAGAAGTAGGACAGGGATGAATTAATAGAAAGATGTACGTGGCGGCCTCTCCAAGTTCAGCATACCTAGAATTTAATGTAATATAACCACAAGGTATGTTGCAGTTTAAATAAGAGGCATAGACGTGATCTTTGACACGTACAGATATACATGACTGAACTGACAGCGAGTGTTACTCTATTTATACAAAGTCGCAGTGGGCACAGCAGGATTCCAAGTTAAAGTTAAAGGAGGTCGCTGAGCAAAGACAAGACGCAAACAGTGACGTGTAGGTTTTGATTGGTGTTTATACAATATCATTTGCATCTTGAATGTACACGCCTACAATAAACAGTTGGATAGAGGTGTTCCTGTCTTCTCCAGCGGCTGGAATATGGTGCATGACTGTTAGGTAACATCCCTGTGTGCACGTTAGGGTGATCAGTCATATCTGCTTCTGAATATTCAAGAGGTTTCTGAGGGCTTGACCATGCGGGGACGTTCTTACCTTCTGTTGACTCAGTCAGACTTGGAAAGAAGCATGACGCACTGAAACTTGACTACTTGGACTATATAAAGACCAACCTGTTGCAGCGTAGAGGTTCTGAACCCCCTCAACCCACCAAACAGGCACGCACAGATACTTATCTTTTATTTGCTTCGTCAGTTTCCCCATCAACTACCTTATCTTGCCAAACCTCTCTACTTTTTTCTAATGGATGCACTCTTGAGCATCCTCACCAGCTTGTTAGCATTCATGTAGTGCATCTGACAAGAATGGCCACTCTGTTTCTGTCCTATCAATCAGAGGCCCCCTGAAAAACCGCATGGCCCTCTGAACGCCAACGCCTCTGTCTTCGCTGCTCTTCTGGCGTCGGAGGGACTCTGGGTGTGATTCCGGGCACTGGGATACCTAGAAACTGGGCCTTGTGGTCAGTGCCAGTTTCCATGGTTCCCCCCTGTCAAAAGGAGTTTCTTTCTGGCCCTGGTGTATTTGTGAAGTCCCCGTGAAAAGATGGCTCTGTATCCTGAGATCCCAAACCCACGAGGGCAGAATTCCTCTGCGACTCTGGCTGAGCTGGGGTTGTGCAGCACAGCGGATGGAAGGGGAAGTGTGTTGGGGTTGAAGTGTGGGAGTGGATGGCAATGGGGGGCGGGGGGGGGGGGGGGGGGGGTAACACAGAAGCAGCATGTTTGGGTCCTGGCTCAGCGCCACACATCAGTTAGGAGCTCAGGGGACTGGGTCACCGAGGGGGGAAGTAAACAGGCCAGTGTACACACATTTACACTTTCTACAGTGATGATGTAAATGGACACAAACATGCATCTGTACAAGTGCAAACACTAAAAAATGCATGCATTCAATACGTCTACTGCCCCCGTCTTCAAATATTTCTGTTAAGAATTTACAGAGAATTAACCAAAAATTTGCGTGGAGAGAGAAAACAGACGTAGGAAGAACAAATGTTTGATTACTGGACCATTTCATCTGAACATTACATGAATATTTATTTTTTTGACACCTTCCTACTTTTGCTCCTTATTTTTCAACAAATTTTTTCTACATGACTTTAGAGCTGCACCTATTGATTATTTTGGTAATTGACTGATCTACCAATGATTTTCCTCAATTCGATTTGATTTAACGATTATTTGAAATGGCAAAAAAAATAGGAAAAATGTTAATCAGACATGTGTGAACATGACAAACAACTTGTCCTTTATTCCAGAAGCAGCTGAAACAACAACCACAAAAAGTATGAAAGGAAAAGGATATATAAAAAAATATCTATATAGAAATAACAAGGACAATAACAACAGAATAAAAGTATATATGAAATATCTATATCTATAAACAACCAAACCAGTCCAGTGACATCTGTAAACAATCTGTCAGGTCAGTCGTCAACACATTTGGATCCAACTTACTAACTTCTACCAACTGAACATGGAACTAACATACAACTGTGTGTTGATCCTGGCGTCATATGCATCACAATTAGCGTCTGTGTGAAACACAACAGTGGAACCACTGTTTAACAGCAAAGAAATTAAGGAAATGAAGCTTGGATTCAGGAAAATTGTAATGAAATTATTTTTTTTTTCAACAATTTGAGTCGATGAATTAATTCATTTCTGATATGAAGACTAATTTCCACGTGAACTCTGATGCATATCCATCATAGTACATTATGAATGACACATGTAACAAGGTGGATATAAGTGATAAAAATGTAACTGGATGGAAATGGTGCACAAGATGTAAACATAATGTGCAGTGCACTTTAATCCCCGTCGGCAAAGTACAGTGTAAGATTCTGTTGAAAGTTACTGTCCTATAATTTAGATTAGATTGTCCTTGTGTAAAACTTTTTACATACATATTTATATTTGAAAGAACTCAGATATTATAACTGCCAAGGCCACTGGACCTTAAAAATGTAGGTCAGTGTCACCTATTTTCAATAGCCTTCTGCTCCATGCCAAGATGCATCCACAGTATAAATTTGGTGCAGATATGTCAGTGCATTCTTCAGATAATGCGATTATGTCGTTGAATGGATAGACAGACGGACAGATGACAAAACGATTACAATACCCCTTGGTAGCTATGATATTATAACATTAGTATTTGTATTTAATCTACATGCATATAGGTTATAGACTGAATTATCTGAATTATTTTGTTATTTCACCCAGATGATTGACATGGAGATCACCATCATCGCTGAAATGACTGTGATAGACGTCCAACCTCTGTCTGGTTGAACAGGACGCTTTGAAGAATTTAATAAACACACTGGATCATCCCTGTATTTGTCAGTTTTCCAGTTGGACAGTTTTCATGTATGCAACTCAAGTTCATTAGAAAAAATGATTTTTTTATCTCCCTAAAATCTTTGTCCTGTGTTTTTTTAATATGATAATCATGATCAACTAATTAAAGGCAAAATCACAAAAACGTTCAATGGTCATGAAATTTCAAGTAAAAAGTATCAGTAAAACTGGATCGATACTGTACCCAGTGTTTCCGCTGGTAAGGTTTTGCCGTGGTGCGCCGCAGCAAAACCACACCATGCGTTTGATACAAAAAATCATCCCCGTCACATTAGACTTATTATACATATGTGTTAGGCCTGTAACGGTACACAAAATTTTTGGTTCGGTACGTTTTCGGCCATAACAGCCATAACAGCACTGATAATGTGCAGAATCACCCTCCTATTACAACATGTAGAAATGTTGTGTATCATATTTTACAAAACAGAATTTGATCCAATAAGAATCTGTCATATACAGGGACAGGGACTTCCATGTCCTAAAGTGGTCCCAGGTGTGGGTCACAACCTCTTCTGGCTGCAGTTATCTGGTCCGTTGGTCCGTCAACACCTCCTCCTCCTGGTGTAGGTGTATGTTCATCTATGACACATGTCTTTCAACATCCTGCTGTTTGCTGTCGTGGTCTTTTATTTACAGGTAAAGGTGTGTTTAAAGACACTGTAGGAGGCTTGTGTTAGCGGTGAAATGCTAACAATGACTCATTTAGAGTAAACGAGGGCAACAGACACATAATACACGGAGATAGAATTTCATATATGACAATTCTCCACAAGAAAGAAACATGTCCAGGATGTTTGGAGACAAATTAGAGACTGTGACCAAGAAAGTGACTGGACATCAGGCAGCAACTTATGAAGTGAAACAGGAGTGTGTTAATGTCCAACTGTTGAAGAGCTGCATATTCAAAGCCTTTGTGTAACTACTGTACTCTTATCCTGGGTGTGCAATAGATCCTGTCAGATCGGCTTTCAAAAGGACTAACACCATCACCACCACATCTGCCGCCTCAGGACACAGGGTTGGATGTTAGGTCCCACCATATTACGACCATATTAGTCCTGTGCTCAGATCTGTGCACTGGCTTCCTGTGACTTAGAGAATGGACTTTAAAACAGCTCTGCTGGTCTAGAAGTCTGTCCATGGTCTAGCACCAAAGTACATCTGTGATATGTTGGTCTCATATGAACTACAGGGGTTGGACAAAATAATGGAAACACCTTAAAAATCAACAAAATATAATTTAATATGGTGTAGGTCCACCTTCTGCAGCAATTACAGCCTCAATTCTCCGAGGTATTGATTCATACAACTTGTGAATTGTTTCCAAAGGAATTTTAAGCCATTCTTCAGTTAGAATACCCTCCAACTCTTTTAGAGACGATGGCGGTGGAAATCGACGTCTTACTTGAATCTCTAAAACTGACCATAAATGCTCAATAATGTTGAGGTCTGGGGACTGTGCCGGCCATACGAGATGCTCAGCTTCATTAGAATGTTCCTCATGCCATTCTTTAACAATTCTAGCTGTATGGATTGGGGCATTATCATCTTGAGGTGAAGGTGTTTCCATCATTTTGTCCAACCCCTGTATCTCAGACCCTGAGAACCTCAGGGACTGGTCTTCTGCTGGTGCCCAGAGTCAGGACTAAACAGGGTGAAGCTGCGTTTCAGTTCTATGGCAGCCACGCTTCTGTCAGTCTGCCCCAGGGCAGCTGTGGCTACAGATGTAGTTTACCACCACCAGAGGGAGAATGTGAGAGCGAATGAATAATGGGTCAATAATGTAAAGCGCTTTGGGTGTCTAGAAAGGCGCTATATAAATCCAATCCATTATTATTATTATTATTATTCTATGCAGTTAAACTCTGAAACAGTCTGTCTGATGATGTGACACAGACCTGTACTGTGACAGTGTTTAAGTCCAGGCTGAAAACAGCTGTTCAACTGTGCATAGAACAACTGAAAGGGTTCTATCTGCACTCTGACCTTTTGCTTTGTTTTAACTGATTATTATTTATGTTTTATTGATTATGTTTTAATTGTAACTGTGTGTTTTTAACCTGTCTCTTTTCCATTTTTGTAAAGCACTGTGAATTGCCCTGCGTATCAATTGTGCTATACAAATAAATCTGCCTCGCCTTGCCACACATAATCAGAATAATAATGATACTGATGAAATAGAATCAAATCTGTCTGTTTTCATCAATGTTGTGCAAGTAACTTCCAAACCGTAATACATTACAGATTACTTGTTACTGTTATTAAAAAAGTAATTCCTTACCTTACAATATTACTGTCTCAGAACTGTAATGCATTACATGACTCCTGTATTACTTTTCAGTTACACACAGACGTGCGCAGTAGAACCCAGCCCCCAAAGTGAAACAATATGTTATTTTTATATGTTTTTTTATGAATTTTTGACATTTTTAAAAATCCCCACTGGTTTAAAATGGGAAAAATTTTCAAAGTGCTATAACTTGAAAACAGTTGACGATAGTGATATAATTACTACTGACAATAGATAGGAAGTCGCATATGGGCTTTCATTTGGTGCCATGACCAGTGTTGGGCAAATTACTTTTAAAAAGTAATTAGTAATAGTTATTAGTTACTTTCCCAAAAAAGTAATTGAGTTAGTAACGGAATTACTCCTTTTTAAATGTAATTAGTTAACAGTTAAAGCAATTATTGCGTTACTTTTTTGAAAAACCCTCAAATATGTAAAAGAAAACTGATTTTTGAGTGTGTTTCATGGGTCAGTTGCATCGAGTAGAACAGCAGACAGGTACTGCATACCATAACTGTGGTGAGGCTGGGGTCCACCAGGGTCCGGCTGGGGTCCACCAGGGCCCAGCTGGGGTCCACTAGGGCCCAGCTGGGGTCCACCAGGGCCCGGCTTTTCCACCACAAGTGCATATCTGCATTTATAGGAAGAAGATGCTCCTCCAGTTAATCCAACATCTCTACTTTTTTCTCCCTGATCCAGCGGTAAATGTCTCCAGTCCAGTCAGTCAGACTCACTGATAACTCCTCCCCTAAATTAGCTGCGCATGTAGCTGCGTTCAAGTGAATGGGGTGTGCTGCAGACAACTTAAACTCAGACATGTCATTAGTCGTTCAGGTGAAGGCAGTGTGGACAACTCAGACTCACGGGGCCCACAGGTGAAGCATGAAGGCAGTGTGGGTAATTTGAATATAAGAACAGCTCATAAACGAACGGCTCGCAACGAATCGGTTCTTATTGTTCACTGAAAAGAGCCGTTCAAAAGACTCGACTCACTTGCAAACGTCACACCTCTGGTGCCTGGCTGAGCAAGTTAGGACAGATAATAGCTGTTAGATATCAGTGCATAGTAACACACCACATTTCACTGCCGGTAACGGTGATGGCGTTGTAACATTTCAAATGGTAATTTATTAGGTTACCTGTTACTGGAAAACAGTAATGACACTAGTAATGCCACTATTTTTAAAGCCGTTATTCCCAACACTGGTCATGACCTTTGACCTTGAGTGACCTTGAAAGGTCAAATGAATGTCAATTAATGTCTTTAAATATGCCGTTGGACTACAAGACCCTTAGTCCTATGTTTTTTTGTTTCTTATAGTGTGGGATGCTTCTCCGTAGTTCCACATTCAGAGCTCAGAGCACATTCAGCATGTCTTCACATTTCAACAGAACAGTTGTTCACAGTGACGACCCACGTCTGAACAACAGTGTGGGTTATTTTCAGTCACTGCACAAATTACAGATATGAGCAAAAAAGGTAAAAACAACAAAAGCCACTGATTCTGTTCAAATGGAACCTGCTGTAATATAAATGTTCCATGAAGCTGCAACAATGCTATACTACAGTTTTGGTTTAGGAGTAAAATATTTTATAAAATGTGTCTAGGAAAGGGCTAAAATAAGAAAGAGAATCAAAACAAACACAGGAGTTACAAACACTGGTCCACACACTGTGTTGTTCGGCCACATCCATCCCAAAGCCTGGCAGTGGTTTACAGCATCACCTGGCTCATGGCACCGTTTCCCTCCTCCCAAACTCATTTGTTCAACTGCAGGTGGTTGACAAATGACTGTAAAATGTAAACCCATGTTCTCGTTTATTGTGCTGCAACACCAGGCTTCCTTTTTGAAGGAAATATACGATGATGGTGTCTCTGCTCTCACTGGTTCACAGCATTTTTAGACATTATATAAATACAGATGCAGAAATGATGGTTTTAGAAAGATAAGATAAGATAAGATAAGATAAGATAAGACAAGAAAGACAGACAGAAACATTCAAAAGTTAAACAGGAAATATAAAAGATAATCTTCTATTCATGTTTCTTGTTGTGTACATTTATATTATAGACATATTTATGTTAACACAGTTTTCCATAACAGCAGTGGTACAATACTGGCTTGTGTGCATCAGCTGTTAGAATCTGAACACCAGTATCCATCCAATAATTCCCTAAAGGATAATAAACGTCTTAAATGTACATGAGAAATGCTGTGAATGTAGAGCCCAGTGTTCAGAACAGGCTGACTCTGCTCACACTGCCAGCCCAACGCCTGACTTTGCACTCATCGAACGCTTTCGTTTCCACTGCGGCTTCTGAAAAAAAAAAAAACCCACCTGGGACTCCCCACATCGTGGCAGATGGAGGAACAACCACACACCCACTCAGGGGCTGGAAGCTCTGCTCCGTGGGGCCAAATACAACAATAACCCTGGTCAGCACTCGTACTCTACTCTGCTTTCCATGAATTTGCAATGTTTGAGGCCAAGGTTTTCCACGGTCGTGACCATGAGAACCACTGTCCACAACTGTGAATGAACACAGGATGATTTATTCATACAGAACTGTATAATGTGTTCTCTATGTGGGGCCATAGATGTGCACTGAATTATATCAATTTGAGGTTTCCATTAGTGTATGAAGGAGCAGAATGACAGTTCAGCACATTTAATCCATCCTCTTCAAACATAAATACATATTTAAGGAGATATATGTTTGGCTTTGTTTTTTTATTTATTTATTTTCAACGACCTCATTTTTGTGCAGTACTTGAATACCCTTGTTGTCTTTTGTTTAATCTCCTGTAACAGGCTTTGGTCTTGCCGTTTGTCTTAAATAAATGAAACTACAATTAAATGTACATTTGATAGACTTTTTCTTCCCTCTGCTGGACACATGGTGGTACTACCAGTAACTGCTCTAGAATAGAATAGAATAGAATAGAATAGAATAGAATAGAATAGAATAGAATAGAATAGAATAGAACAGGCTTTATTGTTATTACACCAGTTGTGCAACGAAATTGTTGACAAATAGAAGGTGGTAGGAAATATGGCAGTTTAGACAGATTAGAAAGGATTAATATTACTTTCCAAAGACAATTATAACTAACTGAAGGGACTAAAAAAATTCAAATAAGCACAAAAATTGACGAAATCTTTTTTGGAATAGAATAGAATAGCTTTATTGTATTTGTAACAAGTACAACAATGTTAAAATTGCATTAATTGAATAAAGTTGTTTTTCACCTTCTGTCTTCTAAAACAATCTTGGTCAATCACTAAAGTATATCTCTATATACTGATATATGTATGGATATTACATTGTAAAATATGTGAATGTATTAAAAAAAAAAAAATTCACTATAAATAAAATCTGGATGTTCAGACAAATGCAATTTCCTTTCGTTCACTTGATAAAATAAAAATATAGGTTACATAAAACTGACAAATGGTACATTTACTAAGACTTTACTCCGATCATCATCATCCTTTGTTGACCATCGATTATTAATTTGTAATGAAAATACACTATGATAATTAAAACAAGCCAAATAAGACATTTCTAACTCCGTTACTGGGTTTAATTAAATACAACACTAACAATTTCCGGTGCTTTGCTGTAACAAAGACAACAACAACAAGATAATTATCCGTAAGCATCTACTTTGGTCGTCTACAGCCTATTCACAAACCTCCTCCATCAAAGCCTAATGAGAATAACAATACAAACAAGCGGCAAAAAGTGACATATTTAACTATAAATTATGCGTCAGAGGGATGAATTGTGTGCAAGTCTACAACTAACAAGACACAGTGTTATTTACTTGTAAAACCGGAAGCTGCAGAGTTTCGACGACATAGCCGGAAGTGGGTGAAGTATTCATCTCTACTGTATTCATCTTTGTTGATGTCAGGTCGACACCGTACCGGCTTCTGAAGGACAGGCAGATGCTTCTGACGGATTTTGGCAGCTTCTGTTTATAATAACCAACATTATAAACAGTCATACTCACTGGGACTTCGACAGCGACATTAAAAAAGCATTAAGTTGTTATATCGTGGTATGTTGCATTCTCTTCCGGTGTTTTCTTCACCATTCCGGCATTTTCAGAAGCAGTTCAGAGCTAATAAGCTACATATAACAAACAGGAAAACAGAGCTAAACCAAATACCACAGCCACCTTCAATGTCCCTGTGCTTTTATATAGAACTGTATGTTTTTGTGTTTAAAAAAAAAAAAAAATGAAATTGTGCCGAAATTGAGAATTAGCTCTGCCTTAAGTGAAGAAAGTTCAAATCAGGTGCCAGGAACGTTTTTTTGTACATTTCTGTATAACACAAACCTGCTGAAGCCTGTGTTTTAGTGGGTTCTGTTGTGGTGTTTTGTCACTTTTTCTGTCGAGTAGAAGCTAAACGGATGAAATCAATTATCTGTTTGACATCGTGTTAGTTTATAAAATGACAGTAGGGGGTGCTCTGGCATAAATGTGAAATAAGTAGGTACCACTTTCATAAAGGCACCATTCATTAACTCTTAATACTATTACAATATTATCTACTAATGTTTTCATATACAACTGTTAAACCCCTTATTTCTACTAAAACCTTCCCTACAGTACCCTCCTCTTATCCAGTGTATAAATGACCCATCACTCTAAGTGTTTATGATAATTTATTACAATATGTTGTGCTGTTTCTCATTACTTATATTTTGTTTCTTTTCATTTCAGCCTCCCAGTGTCAATTACAACATGTAAGAGCCGCTCAAACTCTAAGGAGTATGAATTTAGCAGATTGGATGAATCCTATCATTTGTATGTTAATTTGTGTGTGTGTGTGTGTGTGTGTGTGTGTGTGTGTGTGTGTTTCTTTGTGAAGGTCAGGGCTGAAGTATCACATGTCTCTGCCGGTGGCGGTGGGCGTCCTGCTGGTGGGCCTGCCCTACTCCATCTCTGTAACTGCTCAGTGGTTGTATGGTTGGCCCAACAAGCCTGGATATAAGAAGTACATTGAAGCTCTAAAACCAAGGTAATTTAGAGTTTGATGAATTTTATTTCAGAACCATTGATACTCACTGTGTCCAAACCCTGTATATTTTGTTCATATTATAATTCCTGTGGCCTTTTATTTTTGAAGGATGCTTTCTTTGAACATACACATGTTATTCATTGATAATTATTTCCTATTGACTTGTGTTGATTTCTTGGAGACATTGGTATAGATTTCACTTGACCGTCAGCATTAAACTAGAGCTGCAGCTATCAGTTATTTTTGTGGTCAATTAATCTGTTATTTTATTTGCTCAATTTGAAACAGTAAACAACTTGTCCTTTATTCCAGAACTAACTGAAACAACCACAAAAGTATTAAAAGTAAAAGGATATATTAAAAAAAAATATGCATAGAAATAACAACAGTATAAAAGTATATATAAAACTAGAAGCACTCGGAGAGCACAGACCTCCGCCAAGGCAGATTAGTGCCCGAATTTGGATGAAAATTTCAGGAAATGTTGATACTGGCACAAGGAACAAATGATTAAATTTTGGTGGTGATCGGAGGGGGGGGGGCACTGATCTGCCTTGGCGGAGGTCTGCACTGTCTTTTCTAGAAAAGCACTCGTAGAGCGCAGACCTCTGCCAAGGCAGATCAGTGCCCCACCCCCCACCCCCGATCACCACTAAAATTTAATCATTTATTCCTTGTGCCAGTATCAGCATTTCCTGAAATTTTCATCCAAATCCGTCCATAACTTTTTGAGTTATCTTGCACACAAACAGACAGACAAACAGACAAACCAATGCCAACAAAAACATAACCTCCTTGGCGGAGGTAAATATCTATAGATATAAACAACAAACCAGTCCAATGGCATCTATAAACAATGTCAATGCATTGTCAACACATTTGAAAAAACTTCAACAAAACTCACTAAGTTACTAACAACTTAAGATATAACTAACATACAACTTAATATTTGTAATGTTTGTGTTTGAGCTTCAAAGTTTAGAAGAGTAAGTGATGGTTCCAATGGAGGAAAGTCAACATAGAGACATTTTCTGCCTTTTTGTTCTCATCTCTTCTGTTGTTTGTGGTGATCCTGGCGTCATGTGTGTCAGTAAGCATCCCTGATAAACACAACAGTGGAACCAATGTTTAACAGCCGAGAAATTAAGGAAACAAAGCTTTGATTCAGGAAAATTGTTGTGGAATAATTTCTTTAATCAGGTTAATCGATTAATCGATTATTCATTTCTGCTCTAGATGACATAGATTGACCTTCCTTTTATTGGGGTTAGTTTATTAACCTTGTACTGTTTTCTTTAGGCGAATCTACTGTTTGGCCAGAGCAGTGTTGGAGTCACTCAAATACCTGCAGTACGGGAGACTTTACTTTAGGTGGAAGTCATGGTACAAGGATGATGAAAACCGTAAGCATTATGAAAAGGTGTGTATACAAAATGACACAATATCTGTTATCATTGTGTGTGTCTTTGTTTATTATTTCTTCACCTGTTGACTTGACTTCAAAAATAAGCACTTTTATTTACATTACAGGGTATTACCTTCGGCCGCCGAAGCAACAAACTGGACTTGTACCATCCCCCTAAGATGGACAGAAGTGGAGATCAACCATCGCCGGTTGTTGTTTTCATCTATGGTGGTGCGTGGGGTTCAGGTGAACGGTCCATTTACTGTCTGTTGGCCAGACACATGGCTGAAGAACTGAGTGCCACTATCATCTGTCCGGACTACTGCACTTATCCAAACGTAAGGGTTTCAGAACGGTCAAATGTGTGGTTTATTAACATGTATACATGAAAATATGAACAGCTGTTTTAGCTATTGTCTGAGATTAGAGATGACATAACAGATACAAACTGGTCATGTAGTGGTTTGTGGACTGACCGCTGCTTTAACCTGATTCCAGGGGAACGTCTTAGGGATGGTCCAGGACATCGCAGACTGTTTAGTTTGGGCCAAAGAGAACACACAGAAGTACAACTTCAATCAAGTAAGAAACCTATCATTATCCTCATTCCATAATTACCCACCCCATACACAAATAGACAAAAGTAAGCGGGTTACCCACCATACCATGGGCTACCTGTACCATCGCACCGATATATATATATATATATATATATATATATATATATATATATAAAACATTACAATGCAATATTTATGCCCACGTAGTTTATTAACATCAATATTTCCTTAAAGTTTAATGGTAGATTTTTCTTCCTCAGTGAGATGTGAAGAAAGTAGATGGTTAGTTGTGGTAGAAAATTATTATTTACAGTCAGAGCATGAAAAATATTTTAGAAATTTAGAGGTAGAACATTTAAAATCATAGTCATGGACAAAATAAAAATCAGTGTTGAGAGAAATGAAGTCAAAACCATCTATGAGGCATTTTGGAATCAAAGATAACAATTTAAACCAAACTAACTAATGCAATGATATTTATCCCAATATAAAACTATATTATGACATTAGCCATTATTGTTTTGTATCCCAGACCCCTGTTAGAAAAGAAAGACCTGAATTCAACATGTCCACATACTTTTGTCTATCTGTGTATGAGTTAGACAATTATGATATGAGGATAACCATTTTTGATATATTCTTTGAAAATTAGGTCCAATTTTCCACATTCATGTACATGCTTGTGTTAGTTTAGCTGCTGTTGCACACTGCGGAAAGCATTATGAAATCTGACAGCAAGCTGTAATGTCCAATTTTACTGAAACTCTGACTGGATCGACTTAAAAAAGTGATTAATACATATATATGTCATGACGTTAACATATTATGTCTGTAAGGAACCACGTTCTGGTTACAAAAGCAACATAATTTTCTCTAAATCTTTGCAAGGTTTCTTGACGTGTCCTTTGCCGTAACACTAATTACAAACTCAAATCCATTGTTTTGTATTTTAAATATAATAAATTACATTTCACATCACACTCTTTTAAATTTCTGAGTCTATATTATATATCAATGTTCAGTACATGACTATTGTGGCAACATGGTATGTACTTATTTATACAAGTGAACATAATGCTAATTTTATGGCCTATTATCCCTATTTCAAGATAATAACAATTAAGATTAAATGATTATATACCCATGTAACTGCTGTAGGACATGGTCATGTGACCACAACGGAACAATCTTTCACAATTGTTTGTTTAATCTTAAAGAGAAGACACCGTTTGTGTTAAAATGTGGTTAATGTGTTTAAACCTTTTGACCGTCATTCTGTAATTACACATCTACAAACAAAATGAATAGCGTGTAATTGGAAATCTTGTTCTTTTTCATTGACAGGACAACATAGTGTTAATGGGCCATTCAGCTGGTGCACATCTGTGTGCTTTGACCACACTGTTTCTCACTGATACAAGAGACGAACTGTTCATAGAAACGAGCAAACAACAGAGCATCGCACAGGCAATTAGAGGAGTTATTGGTAAGTGGTGCAGCTAGACCTGCAACATTCACACTTTTACTGCCTTCTGCAGCTGCAAAAAAACAAATAAATAAAACTGTAGCATGTAACACTCAGCCTGTTTACGTGACCATAAAACCCTGATAAATGTCATTAATCAGATAATTGTAATAATCTGATCTGATGCGTTCACATGCCCTTCAGAAATGTGATAATCGTAAAACCCCGATTTAGACGTTTCAGTCCATTATTGGATTTCTGTCAGAGTTCGTACGTACGTAATGACGTAGAATTAAACTTCTTCTTATTGTGTTCAACTCATGTTTGACTATGTAACTTCAGTTTTCTACAATTTTAATCATTTTTCTCCATGTTCAGATGTAACAGAGCTAAATAAATCAGATTAACCTGTATACATGCATGGAGACATGGGACTATTGGGGACAAATCCAGGCGTGTTAATCTGATTTGTTATAATCAGATTACTGCTGTTATCTGATAAATCAGATTAAACTGTTTACATGATCAATAATAATCTGATAACTCCAGAAATCTGATAATGATGGGAGTATTAGTGTGAATGTAAACGGGCTCAGTGACAAGAAAAATACTTCTGTTATATATTTTGTTGACTTGTGTATTAGATAATGCCTGCACTGTTCAGACTTAGAGAAATGACTGTTTTATCTGGTCATCTGTCAGTGTTTAAACATATTTATCTGACTTATTTCTATACCAGTCAGTCTTAACGTTCCCGCCACTGACAGGTGGAGTGTTGATAATGTCGATTATCTCATGGCATCATTTCATGGGTGGGATACATCAGGCGGCAAGTGATTATTCAGTCTTTAACCCACAAAGACCCAAACTTCCACCTTTAACCTAAACCATCTACTGATGTAACTGTTTAATACCTGTTGACCCACTAATCTTATCAATACATGTAAATAATTGGTGTAAAATACAGTTTGTCATTTTTTCATGGTCATCAGATATGACCCATTTGGATGTTCAGAGGCTCCGTAGTTACAGTGGAAACACTGTCATCTTCTACAACATTGATTCACTAGTAAAACCCATGGACCTGAATCAGTGACAGTGGATGGACACACTGGGTTTATGCTCAGTTAATGAGAGATTTACTGACAAACATCTCTTTTTCTTCAGTTTTCTCTGTTTTTGATACAATAAGCCTCAACTTAAATCTGAGCTTTTATGAATATCTACACGATTAGTTAATTAACTACAGGAAAATGCATGATTTACACTGAAAAACAGAAAATACAGAGGATAATATTTGAGTAAATGGTGATAGATCACTTAAAGGAGTGATATTTTGCTTTTTTAAATGGAACTAGAAGCACTCGGAGAGCGCAGACCTCCGCCAAGGCTGATCAGTGGCCCCCCCCCGTGGGCCCCCCCACGCCAAGGAGGTTATGTTTTTGCCAGGGTTTGTTTGTCTGTCTGTCTGTCTGTCCGTTAGTGTGCAACATAACTCAAAAAGTTATGGACAGATTTTGATGAAATTTTGTGGTCTGCACCCCCCCCGTGGGCCCCCCCACCCCCGATCACCACCAAAATTTAATCATTTCTTCCTTATCCCATTTCCAACAAACCCTGAAAATTTCATCAAAATCTGTCCATAACTTTTTGAGTTATGTTGCACACAGACAGACAGACAGACAGACAGACAAACAAACCCTGGCAAAAACATAACCTCCTTGGCGGAGGTAATTATGCATTTTCAAACATTTCCCTGTGGTCTACATAAACTGTAAATGCTCTGCTTGGGTCTGAATTCTTCATTAATTCAACTCCACAGGACCATCTTCAACCCTATTTCTGAGTAATGACACCAGAAAGGTCATTTTGAGTGCTGGCCCTTTAAATGCACATGACACCGGCCCCTCCAGGTTGTTGGCTGTGCTGCTCTGTCCTGTTCAACCAACAACTGAACATTTTAGGTAAGCGGCTAGAAGTCTGGACGTATTTTCAGTATGGATTACAACTGCTGCTGCTGACAAACAATTATGTTGTACTCTGAGAAATGTTCGTCGAAAGTCTTGACCTTATATGTGCAAATGTCGTGACGTAGCTAGTTATAGACATGACAAATTAAGCAGGAATTGAAACAGGTTGTAGAAATCCACTCGATTTTTACTGGAATGTATATAAAGATAGCTTTGCAGCACCTGGTGTCACAACGGGGGGAAAAGAGAGGACTCAAATGCTCGGTACTGAAGGGAAAAAATAACATTTATTTAACAAAAAAAATGAAAACAACACAACAGAAAACCTAACACAAGAGCAAAATCAGAGTCCAAAATAAAAAAAACATACAAAACCTGAAAAAGAGTCTGTGGATGAATATGAACAAATGTCCGGGCTATGGAAAGGAGTAAGGAGAAAATGGACCAGCGCTGCATGGCTGCAAACCTAATCCTTAAATAGGCCAATGGTAATTGGCTGCAGCCACGCAGCGCCAGCAGGTGAGTCTGATGATGATAATGATTATGACAAAGGAAGAGCTGAGGGTCACACAGGCACAAACCATGACCACAAGGGAGGAGCAAAGAGTCACACAGGCACAGATCCACAACCAAGAGGGAGGAGCCGAGAGTCACACAGGCACAGATCCTGACACCTGGAGGGTTAAAATTCAAATTTTATGAACTGTTAGGTTGTAAATACACAACTAAATGAACCAAGGACTAATAAAAGTGGGTTTGGCAAAATATGACCCCTTTAAGAAAGGTTAAATATAGTGAAATTTGGGAATTGTCACAAAAGTACAACTGGGCAGGGTGTTTGTGTAGCGGTAGTGTTCGTGTGTTGTGTTAAACATGACCAGACAGAGACCAAACCACTTCTGACACTGGCCGTTTATTCCTTGCAGGAGAGTATACAGTCAGTCTCATCAGAAACACCCAAACATGGTCTCACACTGTGAAGCAAGGAGACAGAGCAGCAAAACTGTTCTATTTAGTTTTAAAAGGAACATAAAATAGACACTACGCATACCTGGCAGGAGAGTATAGAGTCAGTCTCATCAGAAACACTCAAACGTGCTCTCACACTGTGAAGCTGAAATTAAAAAATGCAAGTTAGCTAACACACCACATACTAATTATGCTACGAACAAAGTAAAAAAACATTGTCACTCTCACACAAGAATATGCTCGACTGATAAGGAGCTACGCGTTATAAAAATATAACAACGACAAACAACCACTTAGATATAAAATTAAGATGAATGATACAAAATAATGACTGAACTGACAATGTGTGTACTCACCAGGGAGACAGCGTGGGACTCCTATTTTTAGGGCCTTTTGCCCTGGGGTGGGGTTACATCCTGCATCACTGATGTGTTTGATGCAGGTTCTTGTGTAGGGGCGGTGTCATAATTCGGTTATCCCCTAACCCTAAAGGGAGCAGGTCTTTTCGTACCCTGGATGTTTGGAGCATGAGACGGTTCACACCCGGCCTGGACGTTTCGAACCCTGGAATAAAGACGTTTTGGGCCAGACTTGGTGCACTGATAAACACGTAAATACAAGAAATATGTAGATGTGTACAACAGAGAGATGGTTTGTCATTGTCAGTCTAAGGAGGATTTCATGTGTCACTCTTCTTCTGAACTAATTAATGTAAACACCATCTTATTAATAATTATAGAAGTACAGGTTAGGTTTCTAACCAATTCCTTATTCAACCTTACTAAAATTATTAACATTTTATTTTCACATGACAGATTTGACATGTATCATGATTGAAATCCAACCTCAATTTGTTGATAAGATGAACAGTTTCATTAGTTTGTCCCCCAGTAACTTTGAAAGTAGCATTTCAGTGAGCTTGGTACATGTCACTTGTGATGTAGATGTCATGATCTTGAAATGAATATAATTTATCTTATACATATATAGAATATCTTCTTCTAAACTTATTAATGTAAACATTAATGTACTGAGTTTAAAATGTGCTATGCCATGAAGGAAGCATCAAAATCACTGTAAAATTGTATAGCTGAGTGACAGAGTTTTGTTTTGTTTTGTTTTGTTTTTTTGGGGGGGGGGCTTACAGAGATTACCCCTTGCCACCCTCACCAGATGATAAGAAACCATGCTAATTACGCTGAGTAGGTCTTGACAGGGGATACGAACCATCCAGACTTCAGGTGCAAACCGGAGGAAGCAAACCGCCAGGGTGCGAAATGTCTGGTGACCTCAATGACGCAGGACGTAACCCCGCCCCCAGGCGAACTGCCCCAAAAAACAGAAGTCCTGAGGCAGCGCAGCAAAACAGTTGTTATCTCCCCAGGGTATTCGACCCTAGTCAGCAGGGGTGCTGCGTTATTTGACAATAAAATAAAATTGTAATTAATAAACTAAACAGTGTGTCAGGTGGCAAGTGGAATCACACATGCTCTATATCAACCCTGTTCCACTTGCGCAGGTCTTGAAAAGTATGGAATTTTGTATGTAAGTCTTAAAGGGGTCATTTTGCTAAACCCATTTTTATTAGTTTTTGGTACATTTATTTGTGTATTTGGACTCTAATAGTTCAAAAAGTTTGAATTTGAACCCTCCAGGTGCTGCAACGCTATCTTTATATTCATTTTGGAAAAAATGAATTTGGATTTCTACAACCTGTTTTAATTCCTGCTTAATTTGTTACATCTATAACTAGGGTTGTCTCAATCCAACCTAAAGATCGGTATCGGCTGCCGATCTGGCATTTTTTACAAGATCACATCGGATCAGATTTAGTCACGAGATTGGGCCAATCCGGGCCTGGTTCGGGGGAGGGGCAAACTTCCTGCTCCCTCAAATTAAAGTTTTCGAAGGTAGGGAAAAGGAAAATTAGCAGGGGGCTTAGAGGAATTTGTAGAATGCCTATAAGTTTCACTTTCATTTTATGGTCCAGTAGTGATGTGTGAGTCAGATTTTTTTCAACCCGTGGGGCTTTTGTGGAATTATTTGACCCGACCCAACCCATCCAGCAAATAAACCGACATTCTTTTGACCCAGCCTGCAAGTAACCTACTGATCCACGCATCACTAATGTACAGCGTGGTATGCACCCCCATATAATCTCTGGACGGACCTGTCGATTGACCAGCTATAGCAGTGGCAAACATACAGCCCATGGGCCAAAACTGGCCCGCCAAAGGTTCTAATTTGTCTCACAGTTTGAATTTGGAAAGTGCAAAAATTATACTAAAGTTATTCAGAGTCAAATGTGTCATACTTGTTTTAGTTCAGGTTCCACATTCAGCCCAATTGTGAGCTCAAGTAAAATAGTAGCATCACAACCTATAAATAATGACTCCAAATTTAAATCCAAATTTCATTGTAAAAAGTCAGTATTATATCAGTATCGGCAAAACTAGTCCTAAAGAAATTGGATCGGATCGAAAGCAAAAAAAATCCAGATCGGGACATTACTATCTATATTTAATTATGTCACAACATTTGCACACATAAGGTCAAGACTTCCTTGTCAGCAGCAGCAGTTGTAGTCCATACTGAAAATATGTCCAAGCTTCCAGTCACTTACCTAAAATGTTTAGTTAGTTGTTGTAGTAGTAGTTGTAGTTGTAGAGCAGCACAGTCAACAACCTGGATGGCGTGGGGTCATGTGCATTTAAAGGGCCAGTGCTCAAAACGGCCTTTCTGGTGTCATTACTCAGAAATAGGGTTGAAGATGGACCTGTGGAGTTGAATTAATGAAGAATTCAGACCCAAGCACAGCATTTACAGTTTATGGAAACCACAGGGAGATGTTTGAAAATGCATAATTCCATTTTAAAAAAGCAAAATATCACTCCTTTAATAAAGTATGGAAAAATGTTTCTCTCATAGTGGAATTTTAGATTATGGTCAAAGCAGCATAATCTTGTGAGATAAGAAATACAGGAATTTTTTAAAAAAAACTTCATATGATTTCACTAACCGATCGGTACTGCATTGATTCTGGTGAAACTTGTTTGTGTGACGTTCATGCACTTTTGTGATTTTCATGTTTTGACAGTGTTTCTGTCAGTAAAACATCATTTACTGTGAATTATGCATTCATTCATTCATACATTTATTAAAATGAAATTTTGTACTGCACACAACAGGTACAATCTCAGCCAGAAAAGAAGGCACACAAGTATAAAAATACATAAAGTCAAAGTTGATGTGAAATGGGCAGTGGAAGGGTCTGTGAAGGCCATTGGGCTGATGTCATGACCATTTCAGGTTTCAGCGGTTCCAATGATGACTGTAGTGTTTAAATTCTTTAGGAGATGCTCTGTTCATGTGTTTGTTCCTGAACAGGTCTGAGTGGTGTGTACAACATCATGGACCATTATGAGCATGAGCAGAGACGAGCGGTTGAGTACGTCTCCACAATGCACAAAGCCATGAATGGAGTGGAGAACTTCCCCTACTACTCACCTACACACCTACTGAGGATGCTCAGTCAGGACAAACTCAACAGGTGTGACAGCAACGCACCACCTACAGCTCAAACCACAAGTCCATTCATCCACTCCAATCCATTCAAAACTATTCCATTACAATTTTCCTGAATTGAAGCTTTGTTTCCTTCATTTCTCTGCTGTTAAACATTGGTTCCACTGTTGTGTTTCACACGGACGCTTATTGTGACGCACATGACGCAAGGATCAACACACAGTTGGATGTTAGTTCCATGTTCAGTTGGTAGAAGTTAGTAAGTTGGATCCAAATGTGTTGAAGACTGACCTGACAGATTGTTTATAGATGTCATTGGGCTGGTTTGGTGTTATTTATATCTGTAGATATTTTATACATACTTTTATACTGTTGTTATTGTTGATGTTTCTATATAGATATTTTTTATATATCCTTTTACTTTTATACTTTTTGTGGTTGTTTCAGCTGGTTCTGGAATAAAGGACAAGTTTTCAGACGTGTCTTTTCCACATTTTTCTGTTTTTTTTGTCTATTCAAATAATCATTTAATTGAATCAAAGAAAATAGTGGATCGATTAATCAATAGTTGCTTTTCCATTGACCCTCAAATTGTGCAAATATAACTTGCACGTAAAAATTTACCTAATGGAAAAATTACAATTTCGCCAAAACTCTCGTTTTTGGATCAAAAGATTTTGCGCTGGCAGGAGGTGGTTTTCGGACGTAGTGCAAATGTTATATCATGCAAAACTGCAATGGAAAGACCTTTTTCTACAACTAGAGTCATGCGAATAAAAATGACCGTATGCTGATGGACAAGCGAAGAAAAGTTTTAAAAGAAATATGGCACGATGTGTGGACACAACAGGAAACCGAATCATTTTTTAATTTAGCATGGGATAGAGGGGTGATATATATAATAATAATAATGAATATATCTGTAAATCAACACGATATTTACGTTCATCGGCATGTTTATGGAATGGTTTCTCATGTCATCTCGCGATAATAAACAAACAAATCATTGCATTTGTGATTTATTGGAATAACCGACATTACGCATTTCTGATTTTTCGACATTTAGTTAATATTGGTAAAGTTTTGCACATATGGCCAATGAAAAAGTGACTAATTTCAAAAATAATTGATAACTGCGGCTCTAGGGTGATGTTCCCTCTGGTCATTGTTTGTGCAGGTTTTGACTGATCTCCATTCTGTATCTTCCAGGGTGCCTCCATTTGCATTGCTTCATGGGACCAATGACATCATCGTTCCAGTGGAATCTTCTATAAGGTTCTCGGAGCTGCTGACATCGCTGTCACTGAAGGTGTCTCTGTACCTGCTGCCGGGCGTCGACCACACGGAAATGGTCACGGACCTGATGGCGTTGGACAGACGCTTCTATCATCCCATCTACAGCTGCATCAAACAGGAGTACAGGAAGCTCCAGGGAGTCTGTTGACGTCCCATCAGCCCCAGCACTGGCACCACTGACCTTCTCATCTCATATTCACTGATTGTGCCATTGATCTGTTTACTGTATCTGATCTAATACCTCAACATTAATCACATTTACCTGTGATGTTACTTTATTCTTTGGAGTTGTGATAGCATAATCACCTTTTTTTATGTAACTGATTTCAGAAGTTTGACTTTTCATCTTGATTATTTCAGCATTAGTTTTGTTTTTTGGCATGAAATGATTCCGATCACAGTCTAGTGAAATAAGTTAATGTGAAGTGAAATTGAACAGGAAGCATTTGAACAGTGTTATGACCAAGGTCAGTGTATCTTGTGGTAATTGGATTTTCTTTTCAGAAACAAAAGAAAAACTGGTGGTTAATTGATTTTCATTTTAATATAGAAGAATTAAAATTGAATTTAATTATTTTTTCTTTTTCAGTGTCAGAACAGATAAACCAAATTAAAAAAAAAAAAAACGGATTGGTTTTTGTTTTCTCCTTCTAATAATGAAAAATGGATGTTTTTGGTCAGTTTTTCCATTTCTGTCAGGTAGTAACTGTTTTTTGTTATTATAAAGAGAAAACAAAAATCAGTCCATTTTTAAGGTTTATCCATTTTGACACTGAAAAAGAAAAACACCTTGAAATTAAATTTTAATTCTTCTATTTTAAAAGAAAAATCAATTAACCACTAGTTTTTCTTTAGTTTCTGAAAGAAAATCCAATTACCACAAGATACACAGACCAACCACGATAATGATTCCATTTGAAGTCTGTTTGTGCTTATAAGCCTCTACTTTACCACAATAAGGTTTTAATACATTCATCAACTTGCTTATTTATATTTAATTACACCTTTATTTATCATTGTTTGGAATCACTGTTTATGGAAGTATAGACACATTAATTCTTGTCTGAAGCCTTTGTCTCACTGACTTCATATTTTTCACACACAAATCACAAATATTTGATTCACTACTTCCTTACTAGATTATAATACGTCCAAATCCCCCTGACACTGGTCTAATGGAACTAAGTATTTCAATCTATATTTGTACTTTACTTTATCCTTCACTACATCTGAGAGTCAAATGCTTTACATTTACTCTACTGCATTTATTACAGTAACATTAGTTGCTATGTTGTATTATTTAAGATTTACCTACCCAAGAGAAATTAAAATAAGCACCACCACCACTATGTACAGTAACATCCAGGATAATCCAGGGACGTGTTAAAAGACTGTTTTGATAAATACATCCATCATATAAACACATCAGTACATTAATAGTGCAATTATAAAACACTGACTGAAACACTGGTAACTACTCATTGTATATTTTAATGGGGTTTTTCTTGGAAGCATTTCTTTTTATACTGTTGCTACATTTGCGGTAGTAAAACATCCGTGTTTTCCCTCATTACTACTACTACCAGAATGTATTGGACCACATTTTTTTTTACATTTAAAAACAGAGGGAGACATGAATTTACATGACAGTGCCCAACTACCTTTAAAAGAAATATGGTGCTGTTTCATTATCATTTACATTACTGAACTAAGATTTATGTTGTTGACAAATAACATGAAAACTGGGAAGATTTACGACTTCACAAAAACATAAAAGAAACACAGGCATAAGACAATACAGTGAAAGTTCATCACCACTTTTCTATACGTAAAAGAGAATCCAGCATCTGTAAAGTGTGTTTTACTATATGTGTTATTGAAAAAAAAAACTAATTTTCTCAATGTGCTATGAGAATATCTAATTAGGAAAAACAATCTGGAAACAGCATTGCAATAACAGGTATCGCAAGGTCTTGTTGGAGGGTTTTTATATTGAATTAGTGCAGAAAATCAGACCTAATACCAGGATTTAAACAGGTGGCTTGTGACCTAAAAAATGGGGTCACTGACTCATTCCAAGAGGGTTGTAAAAAGTTTAGTTAAAAAATAAACAGTTTGAAGTTTTTTCATGGATTTCTGATGTTCTAATTTTAATGTGAAAGTGTGATCCTGGGTTAAATATGAATTTACAGACGTTAATAAAACTAGTTCCATTGTCCCTGTAGGTCAGCGTCATGTTCTATCTGAATCAATCCCCAGTTGTCATGAGGTTGTCAGGTTCTGTCTCTATGTTCCAGTCCTGTGGTCTGGATGAAGGAGATCAACTTCCCAGTAGAAGTGGGTGGTGCTTTCACTGGAGGAGAACTCAACTAATTCAATCAATAGGAATAGTGATCAATAGGGACTATAGTGATATCTGTAACCATTTACATGTTATATTATAAACCATCAAAATATGGACCGTTAGAAGGAAAGGAACATTTGTGAAAAAAATTTGCAGACATGTCCCAGGAAGATACCTATAAAATTTGAAATGAATCCAAACAGTTTCGTCATAGAAGATGTTTGAAGAACTTGCTAATGAAGACGACAATAAAGACGCAGTTGGACACAGTGCCTTCACAACAGCTCATGACCGGTGAGATAAACAGGAGCTGACACAGAAGTGCAAAACTAAAATATAAAAACTGAAATGTCATCCAGGATCAGAATACAGTTTTCTCTTGACATTGTTTTGTGAACCTTATATATTTGGTGTCCACATTCATCTGTGTAATCCTGACATTCTGTTCATGTGTGTACAACTGTGTACATGTTCCTCCTGTGTCTGCGTGGGTTCTCCAGGTTCTTCAGCTTCCTCCCTCCGTCCTAAGACATGAGCTTTAACAGGTTATTCAGTGTCTGGTAGGTGTGAATGTGACAGTGAACGGTTGTTGTATCTGTCAGCCCTGTGATGAACTGGTGGCACATCCAGGGTGTACACCCAGGTACTGTCCTGGAGCCTGCGTGGTCTGGATGGGTCCCAAGGCCAGATCATTTCAGAACCACTGAGAATCACTGTGTCCAAACCCTGTCGCCTATATTTTGCCTGTGGCCTTTTCTTTTTTGAAAGAAGCTTTCTTTAAACATACACGTGTTATTGATTGATGATTATTTCCCATTGACTTTCATTTCTTGCAGACATTGGCATAGATTTCACTTGACCATCAGCATTAAACTAGAGCTGCAGCCATCAACTTTTTTTGTAATTAATTAATCTATTGATTATTTCCTTTAATTTGATTCAATGAAAATATTTAAATAGGAAAAAAAAAAAAAAAAAGAGAGACATGTGAAAGAGACATGTGTGACAATGACAAACAACTTGTCCTTTATTCCAGAACCAGCTGACACAACAACCACAAAACGTGTAAAAGTGAAAGGATATATAAAAAAAAAAAAAAAATCTATGGAAATAACAACAAAACCAGTATAAAAGTACATATAAAAATATCTATACAGGGTGGGGAAGCAAAATTTACAATATTTTGAGGCAGGGATTGAAAGACAGCGTATGACCAATTAGTTTATTGAAAGACATGAGAATTTATTTGCCACAAGAAAACTGACATAACAGAAAATGTTTTTATTCTATGTGTCCTCCTTCTTTCTCAATAACTGCCTTCACACGCTTCCTGAAACTTGCGCAAGTGTTCCTCAAATATTGGGGTGACAACTTCTCCCATTCTTCTTTAATAGTATCTTCCAGACTTTCTCGTAATAGTTTTGCTCATAGTCATTCTCTTCTTTCCATTATAAACAGTCTTTATGGACACTCCAACTATTTTTGAAATCTCCTTTGGTGTGATGAGTGCATTCAACAAATCACATACTCTTTGACGTTTGCTTTCCTGATTACTCATATGGGCAAAAGTTTGTGAAAAGGTATGGATAATAGTGTTAGGTATGATTATGACATCAATATATGTTTGGTTTCAAAACAATTGACGTAGTGCCTGCTGAGAAAAAACAACTAAATGTTCATTGTAAATTTTGCTTCCCCACCCTGTAGATATAAACAACAACAAACCAGTCCAATGTAAAAGAGAAGTGGTTCTCAATTGACCTACCTGGTAAAATATAGGTAAAATAAATAATAATAATAATTTTTTAAAAAACGATTAACGAAAAAACACTTTGTGGTGATCCTGGTGTGAAACACAACAGAGCAACAGCGGAATTCAAGTTGTTCATGCTTGTTCATGTTATTCACATATTTTAAAGGGTAGTTTGTAGAGGTGAACATTTTCATTAATGTAATAAAACTTTTTGTTTCTAAAACATAGAGAAAGGTTTGGAGTTGACATAATTTATAGATTATTATGTTATTATTTTACTGATTTAATTGGGCCTTATGTGGCCCCCAAACTAAAATGAGGAAAGCTGAAATGATTAAACGATTAATCAGCTGAGTTGAAGATTAATTTCCTTAATTTCACAGCCACTAAACCTTTGCCGTCTCTCAATATATGGTCTGTTTTTCCATTCTTGCGACCTTGTGAAACATCATCAGTCGAGGCCCAAGTTCTGTTCCATTTCAAAGTTCACACAAACCAAGAACACATGGAATGCCCGGATGTTGCTCTTGTCTGTTAGCTTAAACCAAAGATGCACTGGATGGTGACTTGTGTAGACTTGCCTGGGAAATAAATAATAAATAGTATACATATATATATATATATATATATATATATATATATATATATATATATATATATATATATAATAAATAGTATACATACATATATATATATATATATATATATATATATATATATATGCGTGTTGTTATTTCTGTACATAGTACAGATATAGATATAGGTATAGATACTTTTTATATACCCTTTTACTTTTATACTTTTTGTGATTGTTATTTCAGCTGGTTCTGGAATGAAGAACAAGTTGTTTGTCGTTTTCAGACATGTCTTTTTCACGTTTTTCCTTTTTTTTTTTTTTTTTTAACCTATTTAAATACTCGTTTAATCGAATCAGTTCGAATCGAAGAAATAATCAATAGGTCAATCAAATACAAAAGTAATCGCTGCAGCTCCACTCCATACCTAACCCTTACTGTACCAACTCTTTGTCCTCATTTGGGGAATGTGCATCTGGTTGCCGTGTAAACATCCCCACGCCCCCATAACGTGCTAAATCCACGGCTCCACACACAGAGCGCGAGGCGGGGTCTTCCGCGCGGCTGCGTCCATGCTTCACGAGGGGCCGCTGATGCGTTCACAGTCCGGTCCGGGGGCTCCAGTCGGTCGGTCCGGAGCTTTTCCCTGTGTGTGTGTCATGTTGGGAAACGTTAGCGAAGCTCGGCGCCGTGAAAATCATCCTGTAAATATGTAACTAAGCCGTGTGTTAGCAGCAGTGTTTAAGGAGAAGTAGGAAGATGGAGTCCCGGGTGGAAAGCAGGCTGAAGTTGTGTGTCTGTGGTCTCCTCTGGTGGTCTCTGCTGTTCGAGCTGGCGTCGGCAGGTAACACTTCAACTTTTACGACTACAACTACAAACAAGAACACCAGTGTATTGGACACACATTTAACGCCGTTTTATTCTTTCTTGAAACATCCTTTTTGCATGTTTACTTTGAGGAATTTGCCGTTTGTTGTGGTGTTTGTTCCACCCTGAAGGTAACAAATGAAATAAACCTACATGTTGTTAGCTTAGCTGGGTTTGTCCCTCTACTGGAATGCCGTCATAAATAGGTTGCTGGGCTATTTTTGCGTCCAAAATGGGGTTTAGTATCACTTTACCGATGCTCTGTAGATGTTTTCTGTAATGGTTCACAGGTGGTAAAATGCTAACCTTGGTATTAGAGCGGGTGCTATCGATTATCTTTGCAATCGATTAATCTATTGATTATTTTCTTCGATTCAGTTGTATTCGATTTAGTGTTTATTTGAATAGGCAAAAAAAAAAAAAAAAAAAAACTGTAAAAAAAAATGTGGAAGAAACATTTCTGAAAATGACAAACAACTTGCTCTTTATTTCAGAACCAGCTGAAACAACAACCACAAAAATTATAAAATGATATATAAAAATGTCTCTATAGAAAACAATGTTAGTGTATATAAAAATATATACAGATTTATAGAAATAACAAAATCATAAAAGTATAGAAATTTTTATAGATATAAACAACAAACCAGTCCAGTGACATCTATAAACAATCTGTCAGGTTAGTCTTGAACACATTTGGATCCAACTTACTAACTTCTACCAACTGAACATGGAACTAACATACAACTGTGTGTTGATCCTGGCATCATATGCGTCACAATAAACGTCTGTGTGAAAAACAGCGGAACCAATTTTTACTGGCAGCAAAATTAAGGAAACAAAGCTTTGATTCAGGAAAACTATTCTAAATTTTTTAATCGATTGAAGTTGTTTAATCGCTTCAGATCTACTCGGTTTAGTGCCTTTCAAGTGTACATAAACAGCATGAAGGGGGAAAAAATGCAAAATGGTCATAAAGTAACAGAAATGAAATCATAGCTGATATTTAATGCTCCAGTCCAGTGTTATACTTTGCATTATGGCAGACATGATGTGCTGTTGAATGTATTTCCTCTCACCTTAGCCAGCAATAGTAACGGCACCGTGATGTCCACTGCACTGGAAGAATTATGTGACTGTGACAATAGCACTTAAATGAATTCAAGAACATGGACAGACCTAAGGGAAAAAATATGTTTTTAGAGTTACATCTCCAGTCGTACATTATTTACATCCATGTGGGCATTCATTAGTCTGTCTGGTTGATTTGATTTCTGGGCATGTGTCATTAAAATTCAGTGTGGTTCATTCATCCAGGCTGTTCCCCCAGGGATAATCAGGACTTGTTTCACTGTGACTCACACTCCTTGTATCCTTCAATGGGAAAAAAAAACTACAAATATAGGCATTTTCTTTACTTCATTGCATTTCAGAGTTCATCCCTTCACTTTCCTTTGCATTCACGAAATACAGGGCCATTATGAAACAACCCTCAGCTAAAACCGTCACGTCCTGAGTTTGACAACGTATCACCGGAGTGGTGTGACAGTCAACAAAAAACCAAAGAGGCACTCCAGTCAAGTTGCATCTCCTGATTTGTTCTGTAAACTGAGCACACAGGCAGTGACAAGTATGGGTCTTGGCCCCTTAAATTAACTGTAAGCGGGTGTTCGCGGAAAGGTCGTAGGCTTTGTTGTCGGGAGCAGCGGTTTGGGAAATCTCACAAAAAATGTCCCTGTCACACAGAAGAGTGCCCCTGCAGACACATAGATTACAGAACACTGCTCAGGCACCTCCTGTTTGTGCATCCTAAGGCATAGAGTCAGGTCTGCATGGGCTGTTTTCTGATGGGTGACTGTGCTCTTTCATTTTCATGCCCCCCTGAATTTCAGCACTTCTGAACCTCACATTTCTCCCAACCATATACTTAACAACTCCTCATTTCCTTGTAGGAGAATCCACTGTGGAGAATGCAGGGATGTCATCATTACAACAGCAAAATACAATTGAGCGTGCATGTCCATCCTTGTGAATTTAAGGGAAAAATGTCATTGTGTTCCTCTTGGTCAGTTTTCAGAAATGCTTCCATCCTCCCTGTTATTTACACAGAGCCAGTCACATGAATGAACATGAGGTATAAATGAAAAATGACCACAAATTCACTCACACACTCACAGTAAAGACAAGGAATGCTGAATGCTTTGTGCCCATGGGCCTATTAATTTTTACACTGACGACATTGTCCAAGTGGCTGAGAATTGAAGACACCCACAAGAAACCAAAATTTCTTGTCATGGGGTAGATTTTCTAGAACATGAAAACAGAGTCCAGAGAGGGGTGTAGAAATCTGGTTATTAACCCTTTCTAGGGTACTCATAGAAATACTCTGAAATTCACAATTTCAACCATAGTGTGAAATGAGGACATAAGACTTTATTACTTTTTTGAAAGGTTTCAGAAATTTTTATTATGTAGGTAATCAAGGTCAATGAAGTTAGTATATTTGGTTCCTTAACCCTAAGTAAAAATGAATAAAAAATCCAAGAAGTAAATATAAATACAAGAAAAGCACATGTAAGGTGAAATGAACATCTATTTTAGAACATTAGAACATCACTTTTAGAACATTAGACCAACATAAGTGGTGATCCAGACACCTGTCCACATCCACATGATCCCTTTGAACATCATTCCTTACATTAGTACCATTACTTCATGGTACTTCTCAGAGCAGGTCCACTCACTGTTCATGCAGAGGTGGACCTTACAGACCCTGTAGACCACATCGGACCTGAGATTGTTGAGTCACTGACCTCACTGCAACTGTTGCTGTCACTGTCTTGCATACGGAAATTACCAAAAATAGTCACTCACCTGATAAAGGATTAAGGAATCTGTACCTAATGAACCGCATCTCTAATGACACAACTGAAAATACTTTGTTTGAAATTAAGGAAACATTTTGGGTGTACAGGGGTTGGACAAAATAATGGAAACACCTTAAAAAATCAACAAAATATAATTTAATATGGTGTAGGTCCGCCTTTTGCGGCAATTACAGCCTCAATTCTCCGAGGTATTGATTCATACAACTTGTGAATTGTTTCCAAAGGAATTTTAAGCCATTCTTCAGTTAGAATACCCTCCAACTCGTCTAGAGACGATGGCGGTGGAAATCGACGTCTTACTTGAATCTCTAAAACTGACCATAAATGCTCAATAATGTTGAGGTCTGGGGACTGTGCCGGCCATATGAGATGCTCAACTTCATTAGAATGTTCCTCATGCCATTCTTTTACAATTCTAGCTGTATGGATTGGGGCATTATCATCTTGAGGTGAAGGTGTTTCCATTATTTTGTCCAACCCCTGTATGTGAAATAATTGTTTTTTAAGGAGCAAACTTTCCAGTTAAAATGTTTGATTCTTACATTTGTTATTGCTCTTCTTTGCATAATTTTGTTAGCTTAATTAAATGAAGGCTCCTTTGTTTCCATCAAGACTGAAGAAGAAATAAGTAAAAACAAAATGAACAAGAAAAGCACTCGGAGAGTGCAGACCTCTGCTAAGACAGATCCCCCCCCCCGATCACCACCAAAATTTAATAATTTCTTCCTTGTGCCAGTATCAACATTTCCTGAAAATTTCATGAAAACCCATCCATAACATTTTGAGTTATGTTGCTAACAAACAAACAAACACGCACATAAAAACACACAAACCAAAGTGATCACAATACCTCCTGGTGGAGGTAACAAACTCAGAGAGCACAGACCTCTGCTAAGACAGATCTCATCTCTCTCTTCCCCCCCCCCCATCACCACCAAAATTTAATCATTTCTTCCTTGTGCCAGTATCAACATTTCCTGAAAATTTCATGAAAATCGGTCCGTAACTTTTTGAGTTATCTTGCTAACAAACAAACAAACAAACATGCATACACGCACGCAAACACACAAAGCAAAGTGATCACAATACCTCTTGGCGGAGGTAACAAGCAAACCTACAGAAAAAAACCCATCAGTACCAGCTGTTTTCAAAGTTATTATTTTAAAAATTGCTATAGATTTTGCCCTGAATTTTAAATTGGTTCATCTTTACTGATTTGGCACAAAAATGATCAACAGTATCCAACAAATATCCATTGGCTTTCAGAACGATTAGAAGTTACACAACTAGGGATGTAAACAATTAATTGACTGTCGATTAATTGTCAATAAAAATTTGCTCGATTAAATTATTAATTGTTGGTTAATTGCCCTTATCTACCTGTCCACACATGTCTGAAGGCTGCCGGTTTGTCCGTGCTGCGACGCTGTGGCTGGGATAGCCGGTCATCGAGCCGGATCCTGGCGTTGATGAGTTAGAATCACTTTAGGACATGGTGAAGCCAAACACAGACTGGCCGTCTGTTTGTGGGAGCGGTGCACCCCCGCCTAAATACATGCAGAAATGCGGGGTTGGTATCAGATCGGAGCACTTTCCCTGGAGGTTGTTCTAGTCCACAGTCAGTGAGACAGAAGTTGAAAAAATCCTCCAGGCTCCTGATCCAGGCCACAGGTATGTCGAGCATTTGCGAAGCTTCAGGAGGTGGGGAAAAGATAAATGAGCGAAAAGTTTCACTTTCACTTCTGCGAGGGCACGGACTGCACCACCCCGTACCCCCATAGTATTATAAGTAGAATGGAAAGTGACGCACTCACGCACGTGGTTACCAACCAACACGCATGCATTCTTCTGCCCGAACTGTATGTGTGCGGCCGAGTAAACCCCACCCCCACCCCCCACTGACGAAATGCATGCGCATGCACCCCCCCACACCGCCACATCAACAGATGAATTCCACAGTACCATTGTACCATTGGATACTGACTGTATCCAATGGTACAGTAAATCAATCATTAAGGAATATGACATGCTTTTTTCATGAAGTATATAAACAATATTTAGCTTTTACTCTTATAGACCATATTGAAAGAGATATTCAAGTTCTCAGGAAAACGCCGCTTATCAATTAATCGTTAATCGATCAATAAGGTCAACAAACTAATGATGAATGGATTAATCGATAGTTTGCATCCTATACACCACAAAGACTTTATCCTTTTGTCATGATAAATGTTTGGTTTGTAGTGGGTAGGCTGATCTGTTGTGATCAGTCCTACACATATCCACAACCCCTCTGTTCAGTGAACAATAGTGTCATTTTATGTTGTCTTGCTCCAGTTGAGCATTTAATAATGTAAAATTGGGCCGGGCAAACAGGATAAAAGATTGCATTACATTCATAGTCTTCTCACTTCTTAATAAAATGTAGATGAGTTACAACTAAGCTGTAACAAGGAGGCTGTTAAGGCTGTGTGTGATGTCTTTTTTATTGTTGTACCTGCCTGGACGCTTGATATTTTTTGCATAATTTTGGACTGACATTATTACAGCATTGAGCATTTTTAGAAGATATAAACAGTAATCCAAGTTTTCCTACAGCTGCAGTGTTCTGCAGGAATCGAGAACTGGTTCTTGTAGAGAACCCAGTAGCTCAGTGCCTTGGAATCGTTAGTCTGAGTGCTTAACAATTAGATCTGTGATGTCATCATGTCAAATGCATCACATGTCGTTTCTGTATTTTGGTTGTGAAGTCTCTAAAGTATGGTTATATTTCACCAGTAAAGACCACACTAGGGCCTTTTACAACAGTAGCAGAGCTTCCATTAGGACAGAGGGTTAAATACCTCCAACATGCACAATCATTTCTTTTCTTTCTTTCTATTTATGTTTCAAGCAGAAGAAAAAAACTAAACTTTTGTGTGTACAAGGAACTAATAGCAGAGCAACCACATTTAACCACAGCATCCAATTAAACTGCATCAATGGAATGTCTTTGATTGGCTGCTTAGCAAAGGGGGCGGTGACTCTGGAGGCGGAGCCTACAGTAAGGTGTCCCTCTGTCACAGTCGTAACATTAAACTCCTTCAGGTTCTATCCATCCTGTTAATGTTAGCGTCATTTCACTGTATCAGCCTGCTTTACTGTTGTTTATGAATGATCTCCATGTCCTAGAATTTACATGTAGATGACGACAAGGCTCAGAGGCTGCAGCGGGTACAGCTAACAGTCCTTTAACCACACCTTTAGAACCCTTTCAGAGGTTTGTTAGAAACCAATGCAAAATGTTAGAGCAAATTTGGCATTAAAGAGTTAATGCAAACAAAGCCATTTGTATCATAATGTATTCCCTAACCCAATGAGAATTGATAGGGAATCGAATTGATAAGTGAGATCAATAATGATAAATAGATAGACAGTGGTAAGTTAGTTGCTGAGATTTGGTTTCTGTACCAAATAACTGAAATACAACAAACTACATCAATAAGTAAATGGATAACGTTATCCCACAGTGGGCAATTCCGTCAACAGTCTCCACAGTACAGTATACAAAAAACAAACAACACAGACATCGACATTTCAGAAATCATCATCATACATACTGTCAGTGTGAGCAGCTTAATGGAACTGGAATTGCTAAATTCTTATCAGTTCCCATCCCTAGTGTTTCCATTACTGTGACACACTAACTTGTGCACTTCTTCTATAATAAGTCAAAAACATTTTTTCACTCTACCATATGTGTTGATCAGTCTCACTGCACATCAGAGTTAAGGAGGAGCTACAGCTGATGGACTTACAGTAGTTCTTTTTTATCATTTCTTCAGCAGCAGTGTAACGATGGGCCACCATTACCATAGTCAGCTTGATTAATTGTTTGTATATTTTATAGTATAAAATTTGTTATTGAAGGACAACAGGAGATGTCAGGAGAAAGTGGGTGTGATTAGTGTGGACATATGCGGGAAAGGAACAGCACACATTTTAGTTAATGGAAAACTATTTGTGAAATTATTTAAAAAGTATAAAATTGTGAGTCGGTATACATCCTATGAGAGATTCACGTCCAGCCATGAGAGCCGGGTTTCTGCGCTGTCTCTGAGCTGAGCAGAGAAGCCGTGTATTAATTAAATACTTAATATAGTGTAGTGTATACCAACAGACAATTATTATATAAAAATGATAAACACACGGTAGACGTGGACTTGGTCATGTGCCTGGTGAAATGGTTCATGCGACAAAACCGTCCCCGGGGGCTTGATGGGCTAATTATAGTTCCACCCAGTTGACCCACACACACATGAGTTGTAGCAGGGGTGTTAGGTGATGGTTTAGGTCAGGGGTCAGCAACCCTGGTCCTAGAGAGCCACTATCCTGCATGTTTTAGATGTTTCCCTCTTCCAGCACACCTGATGGTCATTATCAGGCTTCTGCAGAGTTTAATGATAGGCTTATCATTTCAATCAGGTGAGTTGGAAGAGGAATACATCTAAAACATGCAGGATAGTGGCTCTCTAGGACCAGGGTTTCTGACCCCTGGTTTAGGTAAATATTTATTTATATATTTGGGTCTGATATTTTATTGTTGTATAGTTATGATGTGTATATATATATAGTTGTGCATAGCTTAAATATGGAGTTTGATCATGTATAGTTCACTGTGTTTTATATGCACCTACAGGGTGGGGAAGCAAAATTTACAATATTTTGAGGCAGGGATTGAAAGACAGTGTATGACCAATTAGTTTATTGAAATCTTCAAATCATATTTTACTGCATTTCTAACGGTCTTGTTGTCTACCTCAAGTTCAATTGCCATTTTTCTCATGGATTTGGTTGGATCCTTTAGGATTTTGGATTTGAGAGCGTTAATAAAAGCTTTGGTACATTTTTTGTTGCTTCCTCCACTTCCAGACTTTCTCGTAATAGTTTTACTCATAGTCATTCTCTTCTTTACATTATAAACAGTCTTTATGGACACTCCAACTATTTTTGAAATCTCCTTTGGTGTGGCGAATGCATTCAGCAAATCACACACTCTTTGACGTTTGCTTTCCTGATTACTCATATGGGCAAAAGTTTCTGAAAAGGTATGGATAATAGTGTCAGGTATGATTATGACATCAATATATGTTTGGTTTCAAAATAATTGACGTAGTGCCTGCTGAGAAAAAACAACTAAATGTTCATTGTAAATTTTCCTTCCCCACCCTGTAATTCACTTCCCTCATAGTGAACAGCTTCAGAGACGACTCCATCACAAGCAGTCTGTTCATTTACATACCAAGCCAACACGTCACTCTGGCCTTTTGGAATTTTGTCGCGAAGTGCATTGTGGGAATGGGAGTTCCACGCAGCCGCAGTGTCCACTACCGGGTCAGAAGAAATAGAAGGAATTACTGTAAGTCAATTGTCGTCCTATATTACAGGGTGAGGGATCAAGAAAAACAATTCTTGGACATCAGTTTCATGGCATTTTTGGGATATGTCGTTGTGTAGGCTTATCATACACACCTAGCAACCATACAGGGTATGACCCTCACCGCTCCCTCGCTTCTTACATGTATGATAAGCCTACACAATGACATATCCCAAAAATGCCATGAAACTGATGTCTAAGTATTGTTTTTCACAATCCCACACCCCATATTATAAGATGATAATTGACTTACAGTGATTCCTTCTATTTCTTCTGACCCGGTAGTGGACATGGTTTCATTACCCCGCCCCCCAAAGGGGAGGCAATGGGTATTGTTTTTGGTTTGGTTTCTTTGTTTCTGTGTTTGTTAATATTTTAACAGCAAAACTATTGGTTGAATTCATACCAAATTGGGTTTATAGATTGCCAGTGACCCAGAATAGATGTGATTACATTTAGGGAAAAGTAGGTCAAAGTTCAAATTTTTTATGAATTTTTTTAAATCTTTTTTTTTCCTCCCATTTACTTATAATGGGCAAAATTTCAAATGTCTATGAAAACACCAATTTTGTTTCAATTTACTTCAAACTCGGCACATATATAGAGGCAATTGATATGCTGACATCAGCACATGTATAGACATGATGACATCAGCTGAGTCGATGCCAAATTAAGCTAGTGTGTGTGAGGGGCGGGGTTTGTTGTGCCTGGCACCACTTGTTGCTTGTTGTCTCCGTGTTTGTTGCTGCTGTGGCTGCATAGAATTCCCATTCCCACAATGCACTTTGTGACAAGATTTCAGAAAAGTGACTTACTGGTTTGGTATGTAAACAGACTGCTGTTCATCTTTGAAGTTGTTCACCATGAGGGAAGTGATTTTGGTGTGTAAGCACAGACAGACTAATGGATTAGTGATATTTTGGCTATCACTGGAGTTTTACAAATATGAAAAAAAATTAGTGATGAAAGTCATGTGCTGCTGTCAATTTTTTTCGATGTACGATTGCTCTGGAAAGTACATCATATGACAAATTCAGATCACACAACCTCAATGTAAACTGTCCACTAGAGTCAGAGTATGACTCTGCTGACCGGACCAATGGTTTTATGTGTCTTTTTCTTCCGTGACTAGTGAACAGTACAGGCTGAGGAGCGAGATGAGGTGAGGAGAGGTGACAGAAGTGGTTTGTTCATTTGGACAAAGAAAGGGAACTGTTTAAAGTGGGAAAGAAATTGGGTTTTGTGAATATGGGCATGACTGTATGACATGCCAAGCGCCAGATATTTTCCCTATTTTGACATTACTGAAAGGATGTCAAACTGAAAACCAGTGTCATATCTTAAATTGTTATTGTTCCCAGTCAATTACAAATATGCATTTTAATATTACAATAAAACCAGGTGGTAATTACGGGTGTAACGGTGTACTCGTTTGTACTGAATACATGTAGCCTATGAGAAGAATGCAAACACTTGCCTTAAGTTTCCACACAAACCTTGCGCTGCTGCTGAATTCTCAGAGCCGCTGCAAAAAAACCAAACACTTTATTCTGAAGCTGGGATGCTGATAAATGGGGGATAAACATGACAACAGAGTATAATGGAGGCACAGAAGAGGGGTCAGACGTTCAAAGTGTATTAAAGGCCCCTGACTCTGCGGACGTCCACCGGACACGTCCACGCAAAAATCAATTTTTACGACCACATGGACTTCACGTATACAGCGTCACACGATGTAGGATGATGTAAATGTAGGAAATTGTCGTGTGAAATGTAGGAAATTGGTATGCTCGGCTATGAAACCTCAAACGTCCATGGACAGTCCGTGGAGTCCGCACAGCGCACAGTACACCCAACTCTGTGGGTTAAGTTTCACTTTTGGTTTTCGGTAGTTACAGAGCACACCCCCCTTATACCCCCCCTTTCAGTGGTCTCCTTCCCTGTACCAAAAACATATCGAAAATGTATCGAACCAAAGACCCCTGTACTGAAAACGTACCGAACCTAAATTTTTCTGTACCGTTATGCCCTTAGTGGCAATCATTACTTTAACACTAGTGTAATAGAGCTATAGTGCAAATAATACTCAAATGTGAAAGTGGATAAATGCATCAGTGAATTTAGTCTGTCTGTAATGTGTTGAAAACTGAGAGCTTCACACTCCAGATTGAAACTATAATTAAAAACATATGATATGATCTTTTGGCCTGATCATCCAATGTCAGCTTCAGTATTCTTTTTGTCTCTGCCAAGAGATTCATGTGTTCACTTGCATTTGTTTGCCTTTCAGCAAGATTACACATAAAGTATCGCACTGACTTTTATGAAAAGGGGATAGAGCCTGATTTTTTTTTTTTTTTTTTTCTTCTTTTTTCTGTATTCTTCTGTTGCAGTTAATGTGTATTATATTGGATTTCAGCTGTTTGGCACAGAAACCAGATCTCAGCCACTCACCATCCATCCATCCATCCTTCCATCCTTCCTTTCTTCCTTCCTCCCTCTCTTTAACCAGGTGGAATCGTCGTGTTAAAAAGGTTTTGAAGTTCAATGTAAAAACTACTTTAAACTGGTAATTAGGGCTGTGCAATTAATCGAAATTCAATTACGATTTCGATTATTACACGCAACGATTACAAAAATTATGTAATCGAGAAAAAACGATGATTAATTTTGAGTTGTTTTAATTCACGCGCACGCAAGCTACCATGAGCTGCTCTGCTCCGCCCCCCTCTAAGCTACTGCTGCCAGCTAGCCGGCAGGTCCACCCCAAGAGGAAAGTTGTACCTAGCGGTCTGGAAACATGGCAGGAGAATCACAGCAGAAGTGCTTGGTAAACAAAAAAGGCAAGTCCAATTCAATTGTATGGAATCACTTTGGGTTTGATGAAGAAGACGAAGAGCAAAAACACATCACGTGCAAAAAGTGTTTCGTAGTTGTGTCCGCACTGACCGCTAACACAACAAACATTTTTAACCATCTAAAGTTTAACCACCACCACCTTTATCATATTCTTTATCTTATGAAAAACTAAAACGCATAAAAACAACTTCGTCCGCAATGCAATCTTCAGTCTCTGAATCTCTTTACACTGCAACTCCCGTATTAACTTAACCCTAACCTGTATAACCCTAACGTACGTATTCTATAGGGTGTCCCATAAGTCTCCATACAAAGGAAAAATAAACGTTTCTTGACATAAACCATTTTTATTTATATAATATGCTCTATATGACTGCCATTTTGTCGGGAACACATTTCAATGCGTGTCCTCCACTGCTGAAGAACTATAAAGAAGAAATATAAAGAAATACATGTTAGAACCATATGTATTATGTCTCCTATGTATGGAGACTTATGAGACACCCTGTAGATGGCTGATGTATACAGAAGGCCTGAACTGAAACCTCACAGCACGCCACTGAATTTACTATGTTTCATACTACATTGAACATACTTGAATTTATAATTTGCACTTTACGTGAGTTTTTTTTTTTTTTTTTATTGCTACAGTTCTATGGCAAGTCTATAGCAGTTTAATTACAGTGCACTGTTTGTTTACAAAAGGAAACATACTTGAATTTACAGTACACTTATTTGATTTCAAAGATTTTTTTGTTTCGTACAAAAGTGAAAATACGTTGTTTTAGTGGTTAAAAGCTTTATTTATGTTTAAAGAGTATATTTTACATTGTTTTGCAAGAAAAAAAATAAACAACTTTAAGGTTAACAAATAATCGTTTTTAATAATCGTGATTTCAATTATTGCTAAAATAATCGTGATTATTTTTTTTTCTATAATCGAGCAGCCCTACTGGTAATAATACTTGAACAATTAGGCCTATTTCTGTTTAACTTTAAGTTGCGAGCTTTGATAATTAAGCTGTGGTAATAATTGACCCTCTTGCGAATGCCATTTTTGTTACTGTATTTTTATACAGTTTTAAAAGGAAAATATTTTCAGTCATGTTTTTCTTCTCTTAATATCACCAGAAAAAATTGCTTAAAATTATGAATCATTCATCATTCTTGAATAAATCCTTTTGTAATTTTTGACCATATCTTCCCACCTTAAATGTAGTGTGTGCCAGGTGTTTGTGATAGCTTTATTTGTGCCCTCTACACTTAAATCCTGTAGGTTACTAACTGGCTGGTTTAGTGGTTTAATTGTGTTAATTTACAGTGCACAGATACAGGCATGCCCTCTCATTTGTGCATTAACCTCTTTTAGAGGAACAACAATGGATTAATTCGCATTAACTTCATCTGTCTTCACAGTGATTCATTGTTTGCCATTAGTCTTTTTTTTCCGCCCTGAGGTAAAGAACTGTGCACAGATATATCAAATGTGAGACTGACATGTTTCCTCATGGAGGATGAAGATGTTTGTTATTCCTCTTAATATGCAGGAGACTTCTGAGCTCATTAAAACCTAAACTGGTGGTGCCAGGGCATGGAGGCTGAGATGAGAACGCCTCAGAGCGCGTTAACCCAGATTACAGGGTGATGTGAAATGGCAGGGAGGTGAGGTAGAAGAAACAGCTGGGTCCACGCTGGAACAGGGGGCCACAGACAATGTGGGGACGTCAGAGCCTTTCATGTTCAGGTTGAAGGTTCCTGTCAGGCCAGGGCAGGTCCAAACCTGTCTGCCTCCATCCTAACCACCTCCACATCCACTGCCTCGGTTTGTACGCTGTTTTTGTGCCACTGAAGTCACATATCTTCACAGGTCGGATTTGTCCTTCCAAGTGTTTCAGACTTTCTCCTGAAGCTGTAAATCAGTGGGGACATAAACCTGCAATTCTGCCACAATGCACGACTTTCATCCTAAAGCTAGTTATTACTCTATAGGTAAAGCTTTAAAAGTCATAATTTTGCTCTTGTCTTACTCAAATGACTGTCAATCATTATGTGCGAGTACATAAAGTACAAATACAACTGGCCCACCAGGAAGGTCCCACTAAGCTCCAAAGATCCAAAGAATGACAAACATTCTTTACATCAGGTGAGGTACTGTATAATTTGTGCAGAGTGTGTGTTATAAAGCTCTGTGAGAGTGTGTGTTAGTGTGGTTTCCACTTCCACACTCTCTGCTCCACTTGTAAAGAACAACCAGGATGATAATTAGCCTGGCTTTTATATTTAAATGTCACATGTTGGCTATATTAAGACCACAATGCTTGACCGGACTTGCTCTGCGTTTGCTGTATTTACCGCTTTACTGTACTTTGTGTTCCAGTTGTTCCGTGTACTCTGCTTCAGGTTTTCTTATACACTCACTGAACTCTCTGCAATATGATGATATATTTCATGTGACAACAGAAAAGGTTTTGTATTATACTATTGTCATGTCTCATAGGACTGTCTTTACTGTAGGAGTCATCACCTATATAAGGGCTTACATTTTTCCAAGGAGACACTGTGGAAACAATTGGGATATTATGATTTTAACATACAGTAGCAATAGAAACAAGAAATAATCAACATTTCCCTGTGTATTTACATTATACAGTTTCCTCTGGCTATTTGGTGTACTTGAATGCTATACGAAGTGATAATGTAGATTGCAGAGTTTACAAAATGCACCTGAATACATCACACGAGCAGGTGAGTCCCAAATTCTGACAAAGAGCAGAGGATAGATGCAGCTCAGTGAAGAGTGATCACTGAAAATTGTCCAGCCACAAACAGAAACAAAATCCAATTCACATGTCCACCATTATCTAATATAAGACTATTATATCCCGTGTATATCAATGTTCTTATTTCATATATCGGCCGATATATCGGTTATCGGCTTTTTTTTAGCCTCAAATATCGGCATCAGCCCCAAAAATCCGGTATTGGTCCGGCTCTAATATTAACGTTATGTACTGAGCGTTAATGTATTACATGTATGTACAGTATTGTGCTAAAGTCCTGGGCCAACATTAGGTTTGTTGGTTCAGTCAAGTTCTATTGACCACATGTGAACATTTCTCAGGCTCTATATTAAGTCCTATCTGGATATATGGGACATATGTTCAGCAGTAAAAGAACTGAGGAAAAACAGCTTCTATAAACCAAAGTCATCTTTAACCCTTTTGTTCAGACAATATGAGATTTATTGCGTTAATTTCCTGATGTTTTAGACCAGATTTCATTCAACACGTTTCTGTTTCTGTTTGCGCTGCTTCTTGTCATGAGGTCAGAGGTCAAACTAAATAGTGACTTTAACCTTTAGAAAACATTTAGTTCAGTTTTTTGTGTGTCTCTTAAGGATGTACACATTTACTGAATTTTCTTGTATCTGAGGAAAAGAGAACGAGAAATAAATCTGTATGTTCATGTCAGCCCTGCAAGAACAACAAAGCTAAGGGTGGCAATCAAAATAGTTACCTCTTATTTGTTTTGTATCATATATTTCAGTGCACAGTTTATTGGCTGAAATTTTTCCGAAAATTTGAACTCAGAAAATGTGTCCAACCAATTTCTTGAAGACTATTCACCTATTTCAAGATTCTGTATTGTCATTCAGCATTGGTATGATGAACGTAATTATGATCCACAGGAAAAATTTGAAAACAGAGCACACACAAATTTAAAACTTAAAAAAAAAAACAGAGCAAAGTGCAGATAATAATGATAATAATAACAATAACAATAACAATAAATTGACGGCAACATGGTGGTGCAGTGGTTAGCACTCGTGCCTCACAGCAAGAAGGTCCTGGGTTCGATCCCAACACCAGTCGACGGGGGGTGGGACCTTTCTGTGTGGAGTTTGCATGTTCTCCCCGTGTCTGCGTGGGTTCTCTCCGGGTACTCCGGCTTCCTCCCACAATCCAAAAACATGCACTAATAGGTTAATTGGTTAATCTAAAATTGCCCATAGGTGTGAATGTGAGAGTGATTGTCTCTATATGTCAGCCCTGCGATGAACTGGCGACTTGTCCAGGGTGTACCCCGCCTTCGCCCCTATGCAGCTGGGATAGGCTCCAAGCAACCCCCGTCACCCTAGTGAGGATAAAGCGGGTTCAGAAAATGAATGAATGAATAAATCGACATAGAAGAGAAGGAGAAATGACTGAAATATGTTTATGTTTATGCATTTGGCAGACGCTTTTTTCCAAAGCGACTTACAGGGGAAAACCAATTAAATCACTCAATCAATCAAATTTTATTAAATATAAAGATAGTTGCACATTATATATAGTATAGCATGTTATATTATAGTAATTGCACTTATATTGTGTAAGTATGTTGTATGGCTGTGGTGTAGTGTTATTTTTGCGCATAATGAGCAGCACCGGAGTGGGTTATTGTTCAGTTGTGCTTTGAGTTGTACAGTCTGATTGCGTCCTAATAGCAGCTGTTTCTGAGCCTGGTGGTTGTGGCTCTGATGCTTTGACACGGACAAAGTGGTTGAAATGAGGATATGTAAGAAATAAAAAGAAATAAACCATGATAATTTTACTAAATTAAACATTACTCAACTATTTCTTCATTGAATTTACACAAAATGTGCTATATTCTAAGAATCTGTGGATTTGGAATGACTCATATCAGTGTGTCTCTAAATCCTGGAGAGGGAATCCAACATCTGAACCGAGACATTCTCCTACTCAGTCTCTTCCTCTCTCTTTTTCAGCTTCCTTCTACGGTGATGGCTTTGTACAGCTCAGAGCAACAGAGTCGTCCGACCATAACACTCTCCGCATTCGCTTCCGAACCTCCAGCACCAGTGGGCTGCTGTTTCTGGCTGTGGGCCAGGCCGACTACTTCCTACTGGAGCTCCATGCCGGTCGCCTGCAGGTGGGTACATCCACTGCCGCAGCACATGAGCATATGTGTTCAAGCATACATGAGCGCACACATGCACATGCACCCACACATATATGCATACAGTACAACATAGACTGCATATGTGCGCCAGAAGTCACACAGACACACACACACTGACCTTAAGCTGTAACTTCATCTCAGCTGACAGTGTCAATCTCTCAACACAGTAACGTAAGCAGACAAGCGCTGGTATGTTAACTCTGTACCAGTCACTTCATGTCACAGTGCACACCACCACATTATTAAATCAAACCTGAGTGTTTATGCCACGAATGAGTGACATATGACAATAATTCCTAAATTCAGTGATAGATTTGCAAAAACGGAAGACTAATCAGCTGATTGTTTGCATGATCAAGTGCTTTATAAATTGTCATAATATTGCATACACATGTACAAAATAGAGCCGCCAACTAATCAGAAAAAGTGATTTCTCGCACGATTTGCCGTAATTAGCACTAGTTATGTTTTTTTTATGCCTAAGACTAGATACTGCAGGTCATTTCTCCCTACAACCATCAGCCTCTGTAACAGTTCACAGTAACCCCCCCCCCCATATCACACCATGTGTATATAAATATGTACACATATTATAAAAATATTTATGTAAATACAACATTCCTTATTTTTCTCTTTATATTTCATTTTTCACACTTACTTGTTGTTTGTTGCTGCTGTTAACTGTGAAATTTCTCCACGGTGGGATAAAAAAGCCATATTATTGTTTTTCCCCTAAACACAGATTCTTTCCTTTAGATGGTGGTGGTTTGTTGATAGGGGCCACTAAGACACCTCTCCCACTCATGCCAAATATTAAACATGTTAGTTATAGCTGTAGTTCATGTCAAGATTTGCTGAAGTTGTTTTTTTTACTTTGTGTTTAATTTCTGTGTGAATATGTTTGGTTTGTTGTCAAGGCTGGTGTCTTGTTTTCTTCCCAACATGATCAATTGATGAAGTGTAACAAAACAGGGCAGTGGATGTGACAACATACACAGTTCCAAAAGTTTCTACGTTCGTTTGATTACCGTTCAATGGGTTAATCTAAATGGGGTCAGTGGCTTTTCCTTAAGTTTAAGTGGTGTGGAGACGGAACAAGACCCTCAGCTCCAAAATGAAGCCAGTAACACCACTGATGGTTGCTGGGGTTAAGGTTAGGTGTTTTACTTGGACCATGGAATAAAACAGTGAAATTACTTTTTAACTAGCGTTCAGCGTTACATTACCCATGACCCCTCTCCGGTGGCTCTGACCCCTTCCTCTTTGGCAGTTTGTCCAAATATAGCCATTTCTGGCTCCAAAAAGCCAAATGGTGACATCCAAATCACTAACTACTGGCTTCAAAGCAGCAGTTTAGAAACTAGTGAGCAATATCATGGTTCCTCAATCAACTAATCAAATACAGTCATGGTTTTAAACAAAAATGTATTAGTGTGGACATGGGCTGAGGGTTCACAGGATAGAAAGATGTGGGCTTAGTCCACCTTTACATTCAGCCAGTTACAGAGACACACCAGTCTGTTTACATTAGCAGAGGGTGAAACATTAGCATGTCACATATATGTCCATATATGGTGGTGGGTTCATGTAGGCTACTCTTGCATTGATTATTTCAATCCATATGCTGTATACAGTTGTTATTTTTGACCACTGCAGAGAGAGAGAGAGAGTTTATTAACTTATTTTTCAATCTTTTCATAAAGTAGAATATATGTATTGTATAAATAAAATGTGAAGACTAGACATGACAGACTTTTTTTTTTTAGTTTTTCTTGTAGTCTTGATGCCAAAAATAGACCGCGGGCACAGTAAAGAAATTCTGGTAGGTTTTTATCCCATTGGGATGCAGTATTTTTAGCCCCCACACAAGCTTTGCTGAAAGGATTTAAGGTTGAAACACATTTGTTAGTTGTCAAGACTGCTGCTAAAAGAGCTTTGTAAGCAGCTCTGCCATGCTAAGTCAGAACACAGAATGGACAGATGTATGATACAGAGCCTTTGGAAGTGCAGACAGACTTTCAGGAAAAACACAGAGTCCTGAGATCGGCATTATAGCTTTTGTGCATCCGACTCAAGAAATCCTTGTGACTAAGCTTCTATTCGTGTTAGATTTGCGCTGCTAGGAATGAGTCACACAGACAACTATGGTGCATTGTTGTACTTCACTGAGCACGAGGACAGAACTACTCGTCCCTCTGCCTTTAACAGGCACAGATCACCAAATAATTTTTTTTCTTCACTTGCACAAGTTATCCCCGGGTGTGGGGTCTCATTCCATCTGAGTCAGACATGAGTGCATCTCCCTGAAAACCAAGGCATGAATAGCAAGGACTCAGTTGCAAGCCTTGACAAGCATGTCATCAAAGTGCAGCATTAGTTTGAGGTAGTGACATGATGCTTTGAGGACATAGCTGAAGGCGAGGGAATACTAGTGCACTTCCTGCTTTAAATCACTGACAAAGTATACAGTTATAACAACAGGTGACATCATGGAATATATGTCTGGATCCTGTATTTCCCTTTCCAGCTGTCTGCACTTAATCATTTAGTTCTTTGAAGTCGTGTCAGTCTGCCCTTGAACAAATGTAATATATGACATATATGCCCATACATCTGGAGTCATATATGTAACCAATAAGACAGTATCTTATTATCACATGTATCTTGTGATTATACAAAGATATATTTTGCAGACATATATGAAATAACCAAAAGCGTGTAGTCTGCATGTATATCATTGGTGGAAAAGGTTTAGGTTTAAGAAGTACCAGTACAGCATTATAAAAAAACAAAGTCTTACTTAATTACACGTAAACAAGTATTAAAAGCAAAATGTTGTTCAATCATTTTCACTAAGCATAAGCTTTGGTCCCTCTAACAACATTAGATTAATCAATTGTGAATCAGTATTGTCATGAAGTGACTGTTAGAGCTGCTGGAAGTGGAGCTACTTTAAACTACTACAGATCAAATTTAAAACCAGATAAAATGGGAGAGGAAACAGGGTAATTATAAGTTCTGATGTGTGTACAGTTTTTGCTATACTTCCGCCCTATGGGCAATGCCAGGAATCCAGTCGATCTGTTCATCTGAGATTTTTGTCCAACTGATTTCTCAAAGACTATTCACCCGATTCTTTCCAAATTTGACACACATTTTCTTTACCACCAGGAGAAGTGCATTGTACAGTTTAATGGCTGAATTTTTTTGGAGAATTTGTCAAACCAATTTCTCAAAGACTTAGAATAATGTTTATTTTTGTCTGACTGAACTACCAAAAGATCCCCAGTAATTTAGTTTAATCTAGTTTACAATTATCATTGATTTAAATTCTAAATTAACCCCTGACTAGGCAGGGTATCAGTGAGCAGAGGGTTGTGCAGTGGGAGTGGGGGTATTAGTAAGCTCTGCTTACTTTTTCACTTGTCTTTCTAATCTTTGATTTTTGGAGATGATATAGTTATTTATTTGAGCCAAATCACAGAGGTTTAAAGGGAAGGGTCAACTTTTGATGGAGCTGATAACAACTCGGAGACATCTGAAATATTATTTCAGATTACACAGTGCTTTTTTAAGACAAAGGTAAAATACAAATGTTGGAAACCACTAGTTTAATTTGTAGCTCAAAGCTGTGCCGAACTACAGTACTTGATACGATATTACTTTCCATTACCATTAAACATTCATCCATTCATTCCTTGATTTTTATGAAACACTTAACCCTTGAGAGAGTCATGGGGATGCCAGAGCCTGTCCCAGCTACCAGTAGTTAAAGGTTGAGTCCTGGATGTGGCTCCAGTTGGTCATAGGACTGGCATATACAGGCGAACAACCATTCACTCCATGGGTGACTTAAATTGACTGGTTATTAAGACATGCCTCTATTAAAGTGTACGTTGTTGGATGGAGGGAGAAAGCCAGAGGGAACACACACAGACACATATAAATATTTATTTGTATTCCATATGCATATATTTCTTCTATGGAAATTCAGTTTATGTAAACATTTGTGTATGGGAGAATTTAAAATTGAGCATGAATGTTTATGTTCTTGACTTTAATAGTAGGTGTTAAGTGTAGTTACTGATGTGAATTTTACATTATAATGTGCTTAGTGACCTGATTGTTTCTTTATATTCCTAGCTAAAACTGGACCTTGGATCTGGAGAACAAGTGCTACAGTCAGAGAGAGGAACACAGCTCAATGATCTGGCCTGGCACTCTGTGGAAGTCCACCATGAGCAGCGCAATGTCACTTTGACCGTCGACAAGAACTCTCATACCAGTGTGAAGATACCAGGTTCCCATCACAGCCTCAACATTTTAGATGGTCTCTATGTTGGAGGGTCGGGAGGTTTGGACAGACCTTATCTCCCAAGGGACCCTGTAGGCTTCAGAGGCTGCATGGATGAGGTGCTCTTCAATGAACATGACTTGCTGTCATCTCTGAGACCGTACACTGGATTCAAGAGTGTCTACGAGGTGTCTCTTGGTTGTAGTCCCCAGTTTTTTGCTACTGAAGTGGATCCTATCAGCCTCTTCAGCTCCAGGGCCTACATTTCTCTGCCACCCTGGAATACCCAACAGGAAGCTGTATTTGAATGTGTTGTGCACACATCAGCTAAAGAGGGAATTATCTTGTACAATTCTGCCAGAGATGGAAACTTTGTAGCTTTGGAGATTCAGGAAGGATTGCTGGTAGCCATTGTTGGAAAGGGTGGAACCAAAACTGAGCTGCGTTCCTTGACGTTCATCAATGACAGGAAATGGCATACTCTCAAGTTGCACTTCAGTTCCAAAAGCCTTGAGCTTTCTGTTGATGGAGAGCTGGTGAAAACCAGTATTAACTCTCGTTCCAAGGGGCTTCAGCTTAAAGGTCACCTTTTTGTAGGTGGTATCGACGACAGCACCAGATCAGAAGTTAAGAAGGTAGGACTGGTCTCTGTGTCTGGAAAGCGTGTAAGAGGAGGTTCTTTCAAAGGGTGTTTAAAGAACATTGAAGTTAATGGAGTAAAAGTGGGTCTCTCTGCTGCTGTAGTCACCAAAGATATCTCAGTTGGTTGTGAACCTGAGAAAGTACCAGAACCATCAACCACTGTTAGCACAACAAGTGTCCCAGGCTCCCTGTTACACTCAGTGACACCAACACCTTCACTCTATATGTCCACTCTTGCAAGAGGCTTGGACAGAAGGTATGGTTTGAATTTTGTTCACCTCAAAAACCTTGTTGTTGCAGAAGGTGGTCGAGCATCTCTTGAGGCCAAACATATCAAGGTTCTCCTGGACTTCAAGAAGCTTGGAATTCGACAGTCACAGATTATGTTCCGAATTGAAGAGCAACCTCAGCGTGGTCAAATAAGGCTTGATGTTGATCCAGACCAAGAAGAAAGCACCTTTGGCATGTTGGACCTTTGGCACGAACGAGTCATGTACATTCATGGAGGCTCCGAGGATCCTGATGACTTCTTTATGTTTTCAATCTACTCTAGCAGCAGAAAGCAGGTTCCTGATTATTTGAAAGGCAGTGAGTTGTACCGATACAATATTACCGTCACACCCACCAATGATGCCCCTGAATTAAGCCTTCCTGAAGGGAATCTCTTTGTTCTGTTGGAAAACTCAAAGAAACGGCTCACCACTGATGTTCTGAAGGCCACAGACATTGACAGCAGCTATGCTGACCTTGTCTTTTCTGTCCTTGGAAACCTGAATGCAGATGCAGGATATCTGGAAATTGAAAATAACCCAGGAACAGCAGTGACATCATTCTCATACAGAGACTTGGAGGAACTGAAAGTGTACTATGTACACACAGGAGTTAGAAACTCTAGGATAGTGCTTAGAGTTAGTGATGGGGAAAAGGTTAGCAACACTGTGGTTCTGAGGGTCATGGCTGTAGCACTGGAGTATAAGATTGCCAACAACACAGGCTTGGAGATCATTCAAGGAAACGCAGCTATAATTGGCTCAAAGCAGATAGCTGTGCAGACCAATGCTGTGAAACAGATTGTAGACATCCGATATGATATCATTGAACCTCCACAGTATGGAGAACTCCAGAGACTTCACTCAAGTGGTGAATGGAGGCTCACTGACTCATTCTCTCAGAGGCTTCTAGAAAAAGAGCGCTTGAGATATGTTAACAATTATCAAGAAATTCAAACTTCCAACGCTACGGATTACTTCAAGTGCAAAGTTACTGTGGCTGCAAGGGCAACAACTGAAATTCTCTTCCCAATTACTGTGAAGTGGGTGAAGTACACCCTAGTGAGAAATGTAGTAAAAGACATGGATAAAGTCCGGAAAGTGACACTGGACTCAGACTATCTTTTTGCCACAGCAGAAGGTGTTCTTCTGTCGGAGGATGACATGTATTTTAGGGTTCTCACCACACCAAAGAAAGGAAAACTTCTGCTGGACACTACAGTGTTGGGGAAAAATTCATCCTTCAGTCAAAGAAATATCACAGATGGTAAAGTGCATTATGAGCTAGTGGACAGGCCTTATGAAGATACCAGTGACAGGTTCAAATTCCTGCTGTTTTCCAAACATGCTCAGTCACAGAACTATGATTTTCAAGTTTCAATTAAAGCAGATGTCAATAGTGTGTTTATGAAGAATGAAGGGCTCTCTCTTTTAGAAGGAGAAAGTAAACTGATCACAAAAGAAGAACTGTTTTCAGAGACTTTGAGCACAAAAGCTATGTATTATACTGTGATAAACAGTCCTAAATATGGAAAACTTGCACGCATCAGTCAGTCAAACTCAAATGCAAGCTATGACAAAATCTTAACATTCAGTAATCAAGATATATTAGAGAAACGGTTAATGTACATCCACGATGATAGTGAATCAATTCAAGATGAGTTCACTTTCATAGCCTCCACCAGCCAAGGGTTCAAATCTACCATTACGGAGGATGAAATTGGATGCAAAGAAGGAACATTCAACATTTCCATTCAGCTCGTCAATGATCAAAAGCCTGTACGTGTCATTGATAAAGTTTTCAACGTAGTAAGAGAAGGGCAGAGGTTACTCACTATCGAGGATTTGTGTTATCATGATGCAGACTCTGATTTTGATGATGGCCAGTTGCTTTACACACGTCGTGGAATCCCGATGGGAGACCTGGTGTTGGTGAATGACACTACTCACCGGCTTTTCCAGTTTCACCAGAAAGATTTGGAGGAAAAACGTGTATTGTTCATTCACAAAGGTGTGAGCACTGGCAGGTTTGTGCTCTTCGTCTCTGATGGAAAACATTTTGTATCAAGTCTGTTAGACGTCAGTGCACATGATCCTTTCCTGAAGGTTGGTAACAATACTGGCATATTAGTTCAGAAGGGAAAATCAGTCACTTTTTCAACCACTAATTTCAGTGTTTTATCCAACCTGGACATCAGAGATGACAAAGAAGTCCTCTTCAGGCTGGATGAGGCTCCTAAATGTGGGGTACTTAAACATGATGATAAAAAAGTGAATTTGTTCACATTGACTGAACTAAAGGATGGGCTTATCTCCTATTGGCACAATGACAGTAAACAACTGGCAGACCATTTCAGTTTAACTGTGAAAGCTAAAGATCTTCAGCTGGTGGCGAGGATTAATGTGAAGATTTACCTGGAAAGTCATCAGAGACCGCCCATCATCCAGCATCACAACATGTTACTGGTGGAAGAGGGGAAGCCAGTCAAGATTGATGAAACGAAACTTGAGGTGAGCGTTGAAACAAAATTAAATACCTATAAATGATGAGGGACTCGAACAGTTTTAGGAAATCTAAAAAAAAATAAATAAAAATCCTGTGGTTTTAGAATTTGGTATAAGTATTCTGCCCTTTTCAGCTTCAGTCCATCAAAATTTTCCTCACAATAGCCAGTAAAGTTTAAACTAACATAGAAGCCTAAAAGAAAACCAGTGAGCTCCTCCAAATGCTATGAAACTAAAAACACTGAAGTATGTAACAAAAATGAAACCCTAAAGCAAAGTTTAAAACTAAATATTTTAAAAGAAATCATTTAAATCATGCTCATAAGCAATATCAATACCATATGGGATGCAGAATATTAATAACAAGAATATAGCAGATTGATGTATATAATGTATGTACTTGTGGATTTTCAGGGCTGTGTTTCATAAAATAAGATGAGCCTTCAGTTTTACTTCCCCTTCACCTGAAATTAATGTGATGCATGATCACAGTTAGTTAAAAGAATGGGGCCATAAATGCTACCATTAAAGTTGAGCTTCTCCTGCTCTGGGTTTTACCTGAAAAAACGAATGCTTACCTGTTTGTTCTAAATTTTACAACGACACATTGAATTGAAAACAACATGAAAGGTAAACTTCAGTGACACATGGAACATTTCACAGAATATGTTTTCTGATGTTTGCAGGTCACTCATGAGGACAACCTGCCATCTGAGATTGTATTCACAGTCAAGGCTGCCCCGTCTCATGGCTTTCTCCGGCGTTTCGTTGAAGCAGAGGAGCGTTACATCGGAACCAAACAGTCTCCTGTCAAGACCTTTACCCAAGCTGACATTAACGGCGGGAACATTCAGTACATGCAGGTGGAGCCCGACCAAGTGGACGACACCTTCATCCTCGACGCCACCAACGGCGTTACTGACGTCAGCGATATCAAGATGTCCGTCGACATCATCCCACGCCTCATCCCACTTCAAGTCGTCAATTTCACGCTGGATGAGGGCGGCTCAAAGGCACTTACCCAGGAGCTGCTGAAAGTAACCAACCGACATTTTTCTGGAATCAACTTCCTGTATGCTTTGACCGAGCTCCCGCTGCATGGCCACATTGAACACGCTCGACACCCCGGCGTACCCCTCACCTCTTTCACCCGGAGGCAGGTGAGGTATTTCTGCACACACGTTCACCGTGTAGTGACCTATTTCTACAAACTAGTCAGGAAGAATACAGGATTTGTTTACTGTTTTCATGTCATGTCACTTGCTGTTTTTTAGCACACATTATTTAATTGTATTTAACCCTTTTCCAGTGATGGAAGAAGTATCTTTATAATCCTTTACTGAAGTAAAAGTAGTAATAGTACACTGTGACAATACTCCACTAAGTAATCATTAAGAGCTTTACCTATCGTTAGCCTCATAGCATAGTCTTTTTTTTTTGGGTCATAGCCAGTGTTGAAAAATGAATCAGCAGTGTTATGAAAGTAAGCTCTCACAATTTGGCCAAAAATATAACTTAGGCAGTCATGCTATGAGGATAATGAAACTGAACGTCTCTGGCAACGTATTTTGGGTCAGTTTGTCCAAGTAGAGTTACTGTCACACATGAACAAATGGGCAGTTGATCCAGTAGTGACAGGCAGCAGAACCAACCCATAAAGATGGAAGATGCTAAACAGCACGTTGGCCCTCTGGATGGAAATATGAGGTCAAAAAAACCCAAGCCGGAACAGTCGACCAGCATAAAGTATCATACACACTCTGCAGGAAGGAGTTTTCTTTTCACTGAAGCATTTCCAGCTTCAAATACCACATTAACGTGAAGCATACGTTAGTCGGGGATTCTGCTAGCACTTCGGCTAATGCTTGGCCCAGCTTGGACAAACACGTTCAGTTCATATATTTTCCCTTCTTTCTTGAGTCTGTTTGCTCATGCTAAATGAAACACGATTAATCTACAGGGTGGGGAAGCAAAATTTACAATGAACATTTAGTTGTTTTTTCTCAGCAGGCACTACGTCAATTGTTTTGAAACCAAACATATATTGATGTCATAATCATACCTAACGCTATTATCCATACCTTTTCAGAAACTTTTGCCCATATGAGTAATCAGGAAAGCAAACGTCAAAGAGTGTGTGATTTACTGAATGCACTCGTCACACCAAAGGAGATTTCAAAAATAGTTGGAGTGTCCATAAAGACTGTTTATAATGGAAAGAAGAGAATGACTATGAGCAAAACTATTACGAGAAAGTCTGGAAGATACTATTAAAGAAGAATGGGAGAAGTTGTCACCCGAATATTTGAGGAACACTTGCGCAAGTTTCAGGAAGCGTGTGAAGGCAGTTATTGAGAAGGAAGGAGGACACGTAGAATAAAAACATTTTCTATTATGTAAATTTTCTTGTGGCAAATAAATTCTCATGACTTTCAATAAACTAATTGGTCATACACTGTCTTTCAATCCCTGCCTCAAAATATTGTAAATTTTGCTTCCCCACCCTGTAGATTAAATGTAAATTATATTTAATCGTGATTAATCGAAATTAATCCACAGCAACCCTGTGGTGAATCCGATTAAACATTGTAATCGTTTGACAGCCCTAATATATATACAAACATTCAGAATCATCACGATTGAAAATGTGGTTTTTACCAGATGGGAAGGGGATAAAGAAACTGTAACGTGAAAAGGAACTAGAGCTGTCAGATTGTGTATCAAGAGTCCAATAATTGTCTGCGAGATATAGTGAAGTGCAAGTATAAAGTATCACAGAATGGAAGTACTCTGGAGATAGTGAAAATTTGTACTTGAATGACAACTAGCCAGTTACATGCCATTGCTACTTCTTATTCCAAATCATTTTTACAATATACCCCCCCCAGGCCACGCCCCTCTAAGCCAGACTGAGTGGCAAAAACCAACCTGCTCAACATGACGGAGTATAACAGTAAACACAGCGAGACCGGGAAAATGTGAAATATGAAATTAAATTAAGGACAATTGGACTCGACAAGGATCCGTACGAGCTACCAAAGAACAAGTGGTCCACGAACATTGACATGTGGGCCAAAATCGTATATCCTGACATCCAGGGTGTAGTGTAGTTTTTACCTGAAACAAATATACATGGTTTCATCATCACTGACAACCAGGGTCCAAAACTAGGCAGAGAACCAACTGATCCAAAGTCCATTTACAGTAGACCATGTACTGACCCCAGTGAATATATGAATGATCTACTGGTACTGAGGAGATTTACGTCTAGTTAATATCAAGCACTTTGTACAACAGAGCTACAACTGCTTTGTACGAGCAGGGTACGACTTTATTCTTGTAAATTATGATATTTTTCCCACCTGTTTTTAAATTACGACATTATTCTCGTAATATTATGGCTTTATCGTCTGAATATGACGACTTTAATCTCATAAACGAATGATAGTTTTGTTAAATTATGAGAGTTTTTTTTATAACTACGACTTTATTCTCATAACATTGGGATTCTTAATGTTTATTATCATAAAATTACGGGTTTTATATCGATATTATATGACTTTAAACTCATAGTGACAAGTGTTTTTATTTTCTCATTTGGCCCTAATACGCCATCGTAGGTTTATTTTCCAGTACTCCAGTATTTGAAAAACTAGGTTAGCCTCAGTTTCAGTTAGTTTACTAATCCTGTAGGAGCACAAGGTTCAGAATCACAAAATGAAGACAAAAACCATGAAAGATCTGATCATGAAACCAAGAGCTTTACTAAGAAGTAACGTTAGCCAAAACAATACGTCATTTAAGGTACGATTTTACCCACAAATACAGCATAAATGAATGTTGCCTGACACCAAACGGGACCCACAAATCTAGGTTTGGTTTCCTGGATTTGTGGATCCATCTACTTCTCTTTTCTTTGTCTTTCGGTGTCTGTAAAACGATAGCTCCAACTGCTTTTCAAACCTGTTCATACAATCAATCGCACAACAGCTCTGCCCCATTTTTTATTAAATACTGATCTTAAGTTTAGACAGTATTGAAGCCAACACTACCACTCATCTCCCTCTTTCTGCCACTCAATGGGCGTAACCACGGTGACTTCTGCTAGCCGTGATGTCACATGCATACCCTCTATTACTATCCTAAGATACATTCTTAATTAAATTACATGATGGAAACATCATTATCCCCTCCCACCTCACATTACCTCTGAACCTGAATCTCATAACGTCACCTTTTCTGTGTCCCCAAATAAGCAACAAATACCTGACTGTTTATTTTGTGTCTTTCCATGTATCTTTTTTATGCCATGAAATGATAATAGTGAGCATGAGGACACAGAACATTCTTGTGTTTTCTAAAACTTTGTAGAATAAATTCTCTCTTAATTGTAAAGTTGATGTCCAATGCTTTTATCACCAGGTGGAGCATGAATTTATTTACTACGTCCACGACAGCAGCGAAACCTTAGCTGACAACTTCACCCTGGTCGCCAATGACACGGGCCTGAGGAAGCAGAGCGCGGCCCAGACGGTGTACATCCAGGTTACAGCTGTCAACGACGAGCCTCCTGTTATTACAGCCAACAGGGTCCTCAGGGTGAGTCTGCACTGCTGCTCTATATTTAAACTCTGGACACTTTTTTTACTAGCAGTTCTGGCACCATAGCTTACTGTCAGACAGTTTTCATGTGGGCAGTGTTGCAAGTTGCCATGGCTCGCTGGCTGAAAGAGGGAAAATATGTTTGCTATGTGGAGGAGGGTCCAGTGGGCCCATGGCACCACTTAACAGGCACTGACATACATCCTCACAAAGGTTTGTTGTGGTGGCAAGATTTACAGACTCACTCTTTGACTTTCAAAACATAATGTATTACAGCTTTTTTGGTGACTTGATGTAAAGCAGTGCTGCTGAAATTATTTCTGCAGCTTCTTATGAAAAGAGAACATAATTAAAGTCAAAAGGAAAACAACTCTAGGCATTACACAGGCTGCAAGTATGTGGCTGGAGTCGAGTCCATCACTTGATGAGTGACATTCTAGCATGGCCTGAAAATAACGCTGTTGCTATTTGCAGTGTGCAAATGGCACCACAGCTTCCTTTTTTCACCCTCACATGATCAGAATCTACAAATGCAGCATTTACAAAGCATAAGAGTAAACCTTTAATCACCATTATTCTAAGAATGTGAATGAAAACAAAGGTGTAGGTTTGGTCTTAAATTAGTAAAATGAAATGTGAAGCCACAAATGATGTTGAATGTTTTCAGGGGAGCACATGCCTTAATAAGAGCAAAACTAGGCCTGAGAGGTCTGTCAGCTGAGATTATACTTTACAGAGTGTTGCACTAAGGCATTGCACGAGCCTCTTTGTAGCATTAATGTTGGCACAGGTCACCAGTGAGCTAGTGAGTCCCTTTCAGTCTGTGTATAGTTATACATTAGCCTCTGTCCTCACCAAAGTGGTTACATTTAAACCACATTAACTTGCAGAATATATCTAACATGTTCTGCCACTTTAGAAATACTAAAGAATGAATGCAAGTCTGAACTCTGATGAGCAGTGAGTTTGATGTACACCAATAATGTAGAGTTATGCTAATGTGTAAGAAATGTTTTTGATGGATTATAAAATTCACATGAAAACACATGTATAGGAAAATGTTGACTATTTTTTATTTCATTTAAAATTGTGGAATATGGTCAGTCAGAATTAGGGCTGTGACTAATGACTAAGTAGTCAACTAGTCAGATCATGAACTGCAAAAAAAGCAAAACAACGGCTCGTGTTTATATTTACTGCAGCAATAAAATACATTTTCTCTCCTTTAACAAGAACATTTGTTGCACAATAATTAGAATACATAACAAGCCTTGTTAAATAAATATTCAATTAAACATTGAATAAATATTGCAGCAACATTAAAATACTTTTTTCCCTTAAAAGTGCATTTTGTTGCAAACAATTACAGCGTCTACAATGTTCATTAAATAAACAACTAAATACTCAAGAGTTGCAGTCAGTAATAAAATAATAACTAATCATTGCAGCCCTAATCACAATTATGTAAAAATTGAGCGTTTCTAGTCGGATAACAACAAAAACACATCTCACTAGGCTCACTAGGCTTCCTGTAACCAGAGAAAACTAAAGGAAAACTAGTTACATTTGATTGTAACTTGCCTATATTTACCTCCGCCAAGGAGGTTATGTTTTTGCCAGGGTTTGTTTGTCTCTGTCTGTCTCTGTCTGTCTGTTTGTTTGTTTGTTTGTTTGTCTGTCCGTTAGTGTGCAACATAACTCAAAAAGTTATGGACAGATTTTGATGAAATTTTCAGGGTTTGTTGGAAATGGGATAAGGAAGAAATGATTAACTTTTGGGGGTGATCCAGAAGAAATCCTGGATTCTGGATCACTTTGAAATTTTCGTTAACATTGTGGTAAATGGGGCCAAAATTTTCGTTTCCCAATATCTCGCTTAATTATTGACCAAAACTCATGAAATTTAACTCAGGAATTGACAATGGGGTCCTCTATCACATTTCAAAGGCTGATCCGGATCTGATCCAGAAGGCGGATTTTATTTTAAAAAATAAATGTAGGATTTGTATCACCGATTATGTGGGGAATTTTTGCATTTGGCGGAGGTCTGTGCTCTCCGAGTGCTTTTCTAGTTTTGTATAAGTGTTAAGAAAACCCTGACTAATGGTCATGGCTTTGACCCTCAGCCATGCTCTCACTGGTTCTTTACAGTTTAATATCCTTCATCTGCCCTGTTTATGCAAATAATGTGTACTTTATTTACACCCTGTCCGTGAAAAGTACTTCATCTAGCATATATTTCAAATACATTTCTTGTAAAGCAGACAGACGCTGTCATGTGGGCCTATGTGCCGAGCAGTGCTGACTTGTACTCTTTCAGGTTTTAGTGGCAGGAGCTGGGACAAGTCCAGCTGGAAGACAGTCAAACTATAGGTCTCCATTGTGTATGCAGCTTTAGCTCAAATTCTTTAAATTCCTTTGGGATCCTGCCGACTCAAAGAGGAGTGACATTTAAAATCCATCCATTAAAACACAAGAAATGGGTTTTTTATCAGAAAATGAAAATAGTCATTGAAAAGAAACTGAAATGAGCTCATTGTTTTTTTCAGTTTAATCATCCTGTTTTGTACTTTTATGGTGAAGATTTGCAGAAGTCGTGGTATTGTCAGTGCCCACTAGGTGGCTCTGTGGCACTGCACTGAACTGTGGAGTCTTATGCCTAAACACTTTTATGTCACTATTATTTTTTTTAATCTTGTTTTCCACATCGATTCATAACAGGCTCAGTGAACACCAAATGTAACTATAACCTGAAACCCACAAGACCTAACAGAATATGTCAACAAACAAACAAACAAAACAAAGAAACAACACAATTGTTGAGGTTTGGCAGGCAGAGCTGAGGAGTTTCCACTCGTAGGGTTGTTTGTGCCCTGTGTTGTTGTGTGCACCACTACAGCTGCAGGGAACACCTCAGCGTCATGATGAAGGGATGGATCTTAAATTGGTCTCATGTGTGATTTCTTTGAGTTTGTTGAGTCACGCTCATGTCATCAGACTGATCCTTCTGTGACTTCCTGTTAAAAGGGGGATTAGTGGACATGTAGTCGTTTCCCGTAGAGCACTTACAAGTGTGCTTTTATATGGGGGGGGGGGGGGGGGTGCCAACAGAGACGTTTCACTGCAGGACTGGTGTGAAGGGAAGTGTGCAGTGTCAGATGTGGTGGGTGGATATGGGGCATAGAAGTGCTAATTAAAAAATACCCCATGCTTCTGTTCCAGTAAGCACTCAAAACAGGACCCACTGTAAAAAGTGAAATCTGGGTATGATTAGATGTATTTTTAACATGTTCAACTTTAGTTCTTTGTATTATTACTGATTCTAAGTAAGTTAATGCTAGAACTACTTATCATTTGTTGTTTTTCTTATCTTCTTTTCACGCATGGTTGTTTTTTGTCAGTTTTACGCCATAGAACATGTATTCTGTTGGACAAGATATTGTCTAAAGTAAAACTAGATTAAGAAAACTAATGCTTTGGCAACTGACTGTGTCCAAGACCAAGAACAATTTTCTGCAAATAAATACAAGATTTAAGAGTATTTATGTCAATATGTAGAAAACTGTGCTTAAATATAGCAAATGCCAATGCTGCTATCTTGAAATGGGTCTATATCTTCTGGAAAAATATCTTTAAACAAGTAATTTACTTTGTAAAATATTCTGAAATCTTAAATACCAAATGTATACCAATATGGAAATAAATAGTAATGTAAATATTAGTAGTAATAAAGTAGTTATCATGTAAAGCAATAGCAGAGTTGAGTTTTTGCCGTATAGTATTAGTATTTTAGGTGAATTTTCAGACCTTGGATTCACCCACCAGTATGTTTCATAAATGAAATTCATGTTCACATTTTCTCCCTTGAAACAGTTTTACTTTCGCACCCTCAACAACATGCGATGTCTACTTGTTCACTGTCATTGACGTTTCTCACTTTAACACCACTTTTCAAACAGCAGCAGTTAGTTTATAGTTGTGTGAAATCTTAGACTTGGCATGATCATATTGTGTGTATGACAGTATAATGTGTAAATTATAGTAAATGACAGACCTGGGCATTGTAAGAATTTCTTCACTGAAGTCAGAGGTAAAGAAAAGGAACTGACATATGTAAACAAACAAAGCTGGATGCATTTATTGTTTTTCAAGTTAATGTGGAGCTGGTTTTGCCCATTTTCAAGTGTTTTTGTGAATATTCATTAAATAGTTGTATTCTGTGCTCCACATTTTCATTGTTTCGTTTACTGTTTTTATAGATATTGAGCAGAGCTGCAGGTGTATTGATCTGAGCCTTAACAACTGTCAAAGGTTTTCATGTGGGCCATAAGAAAATGAACCGCCCACCCCTGGTCTGTGATGTGGCTGCTTTGCATTTGGACCTACTAGTACTCACTGTGGTCTTGTCGCACTCTTTTTCATTCTCCTTCTTTCTTCTCTCTGTTTGTTACATTTGTACACATTGACAGCGCAACTGCACCTGAAAATGGCAAGTTTCAACAAAAACACGAGTCTTCTTATGTAACATTTTCTTTTGTAGAGATTTTTTTTTCATATACTATACTTTTTTCTTATGCTACAGTGTGACTCCTCGTGCACAACACCTAGAACTTTCCTGACAGTGTTTCGCAGATGCAGTCGTCATATCCTGCATTGAGCACCATCCGAATGAGTGGGATTAATTTAAAAAAAAACTAAACAGACAGCTCAATAGTTTTTACCCATATCTCTGATTAATTGTGGGAGGTGCCAAACTTATCTCCAGTACTAAGGAAGTATGTAAGACTATGGTTCTTTAAGAACTGTTATCCTGTCAACACTTTTTTGCATTAAGTAAAGTTTCATGAAATATAGTAACTGAAATATATCTGAAGAATAAATTGGTTTTGAATTTTGAAATTAAATTGTTTTATAAAATATTTCACAAATAGTATATATATTATAAGAATTAAATGAAATAAAATTCAGTGTTTTCAAGTAGATGCCACTTCATCAAACAAGAGTCAATTAAAGAATACTTACTCAGATTTTTAACATCATACCATCTACAACATATGAGAACTGGGTGGTGTGAAAATAATGTTTTCCATATTGATTAAAATCATTTTTCATTTTGATTTATAGTTTGATAATGCTACCAGTTAGTACTCTGATAATGTCTGAAAGCTGAAAAAAGAGCGTTCACGTGCGCATATTAACATAAGAAGTATTTTCATCTTCTCAGTGAAATACAGATGAAGTAAGTATTTAAACAAAGGGAAATGGTGAAAAAATGTGTTTTTCTGTTTTAAACAACCATATTTCTGGTTTCAGGTTCATGATTATTCAGTTATCATCCATAATACAGAAAATGCAAACAATGAGGCTCATTTTAAGTCATTTGACTGAATTATGTTGAGACTAAATAGACTTAGGCCAAAGCTAAATGCTTATATACGCCTATATACGTCTATATTCAAATCCAAATCAGTTTTATTCTACCAATCAAAACAGCAGAAATCATTCCTGCTTATATCCCTCTAAAATATCTTTCCAAACCAATGTTTTGAAAACCATTAATGAATTGCACATCTTTAAATTTATATTTATGTCAGTCCATAATTTATCCCCAATAACAGAAATATCTTCCTTTTATACATTTAACTGCTTTTTATACTGTAAAAATACAAACACCTCTGAAATTATACCTGCTTACCTGTATCGAAAAGAACTTTTGAACAGAGTCTGGGAGTGATCTTCCTTCTATTTCCTCCAATTTCTTAATGGCTTAAAAGCTGGGCCTCCAATGTGCTTGACACCATAGAATAAAAGCTTGTTCCCACATACAGGCCGGGTGGGAAAAAAAAATAAAAAATTATTACATAGCTAAACTTCTGGTGCTACCTGATAGAAAAATTCTGTGATACACACTGAGACAAAAGATGGAGTCTCTGAATTCTGGAATCAGAAGATTTTACTTGCAAGGAGTCAAGTACATACAGCGAGATGCAGCAGTTGACTGACTAACACCAGGAAGTTTAAGATCTTATAAAAGAACATGAATATTACAACCATTGGTCCAAGTGTACAAACATAATGACGTTGATCAAGTTCACCATTGGTTTAGGTATCCAAAACACGGTGATGCATGGGTTCAGTGACCGTGTTTGTACTCTTCTCCCTCCTACCCTATGGCCTGATCTCCCTAAGGGCAACAGGCCACTCTGGCCCCGAACTGGCACCACAAGACAGAAAACATGTCGATAGAGAAGAAATGGTAGACATATCCTGGGTGCTTTCTCATAGAATATGTCATCACGACCCATCCATGACTCGTGGTCTGGACACCTGGTATTTACAGAGAATAGTCTAATGTCATATTTCTCTAACACTACCTGTTAAACACAATGTTCACTGCACATCTGCAAATTTAATGTAATACATCACACAAAATAATCCATCTGTTTTCAGACTTTGTAGTTCTGCATGATTCATGTGAAGTGTAATTGTCCAATTTTGGTCACTGCAGGTTTGTGTTACTTTTTCAGCACACTGTCATTTGTAGAAACCTAGAAAATAAATGGCTTTTGTTTTGGAACAGATATGGAAGTGTTGCATTTGTAGAACAGAGTAATGCATTTCTTTTAACATTATGAATGAGAAGAGATCAAAATGAGGTTTTACACTAATTATGACAATTTATACTTATTAACTAGAGGAAATCAGAGGTAAAGGTCTACCTCCAATACAAACATCGTACAAATAAACGTCTGGTACCTTCTGTAACTGAAAGAAATAAAGGCCTGGACCGCTATTTGAAGAAATATGGTATGTTTGTGGCCATTTGAGTATAGAACTCTAAATATACCTTGCTGAACTTGAATGTAGCATGGAGTCTGTTGAAAGCACTATAGATGTCAGACTTTACAAGGTTGACCTGAATGCACCATGAAGTCACCGCTTCTGTCTGTTTGAATCAAACTCTGTAACAAAGCAGTGGCAAGAGTTTTTACTGCATGTCTACTTATGTTTCAGTATTTGTCTTCCTGTCTTTGAAACTTACTTGCCAAATGCAAAATCAATAGCATTTTGGGAATATCCCATTTATTCCATCTGTGTTTAAGTTATTTTGTGTAAAAACATCCAGAGCTGATCACAGTTACTACATACATTTTGTTACAGCATTTTGTGGTTGTTTTGTTTATCACCTAGCCATTAGTATTAGTATTTATCATATCATTAGCCTCACAACATAATACCCAAACTCATACACAAATGGACAAAAGTATGTGGACATGTGGAATTCCGGTGTTTGTTTTCTAACAGGGGTCTCTGATACAAAACAATAATGACAAATGTCATAATACAGTTTTATATTGGGATAAATATTATATTGATTATTAATATTGATGTTTCTATGTAAAATCCTCATGAACAGGACATCTTGCAGCTGTAGATATGATGTGTCCCAATATTTATGACCATATAGTTTATAAACATCAATATTTCCTTAAAGTTTAATGGTAGATTTTTCTTCCTCAGTGAGATATGATTAAAGTAGATGGTTAGTTGTGGTAGAAAATTATTATTTACAGTCAGAGCATGAAAAACATTTTAGAAATTTAGAGGTAGAACAGTTAAAATCATAGTCATCAAGGATAAAAAAAAAAAAAAACAACTCGAAAAACAAAATCAATGTTGAGAGAAATTAAGTCCAAACCATCTCTGAGGCATTTTGGAAGAAAAGATAACAATTTAAACCAAACTAACCAATGCAATGATATTCATCGCAATATAAAACTATATTATGACATTAGTCATTATTGTTTTGTATCCCAGACCCCTGTTAGAAAAGACACACCTGAATTCAACATGTCCACATACTTTTGTCCATTTGTGTATAAGTTAGGTAATTATGATATGAGGATAACTCTTTGATTTCTGCTCTATTCAGTTTGCATAGATTGAACCTGTGTGAGGAGCAGTGGTGGTCTGGTATCCAGGACAGAAGCTCATCCTTTTGTCAAGCGTCTGCACGGTTCGGTAGATAAATGTCCTGTGTGCAGTGTTGGTTCATGCTCGAGGTCGTAGAATTCACATGGAGGCTGAAGCTCATCCGTGTGCCTCACCAGTGTTTATCCTGCTTCTTTTGGTGACTATATTTAGGCCTGTTGTGTCTTATTATCTGGACTTATGATGGTTTACAGAAGTTCAGTGATGCTCAGTGACATTTATTTCAATTCATTGCTATTATCTTTTTCACTGTCGGTGCCTTAGTTGGAGTTGATTTTTGTAGCAGTTCTGCTTCACTGGATGATGGATTGTACAGTGGAAAAAGGCTAGATAGAGATGAGAGAGCGAGTGTGAAATGGCCTTGGAGCTGAACTGGATCTTTTATATTTGGTTCTAAATGACAAGAACACATCAGAAATGAATGTACCACCTTAGGCTACGTCCAGACTGTAGGCACATGTGGTCTAAATCCTTTTTTTTTTTTTTTTTGCATATATGTGACCTGTATCCGATCTGTTAAAGACAGTTTGAACAGCACAAATCTAGTTTTTTCAAATCCGACCCAGGCCACTTTCATATGTGGTCCTAAAGCCGATACATATCCGATATTTTGCAATGCAACTTCAATCTGAAGGACCAGGTCACATTTATCCGACCTTTATGTCATTGAAATACAACAAACGTCACAATTCTGCATCCCAGGAGGAGAAGCGGCATGAAAAACATATTTCCTTCCATAAACACAGTTCGTGCCTGTGTGGTCTTGCATTAATGTCAGGACCTCTTTTGCGCATGCGGGTCACTTCAGGGTCGCATTCAGTCCATACTCAAAACTGATAGAAGTCACATTTAAAGGGCTCATATTTTGCTAAACCCACTTTTATTGGTCTTTGGCTCATTTATTTGTGTATTTGGACCCTAATAGTTCATACAGTTTGAATTTGAACCCTCCAGGTGCTGCAAAGCTATCTTTATATTTATTTTGGCAAAAATCAAGTAGATTTCTACAACCTGTTTTAATTTCTGCTTAATTTGTTATGTCTATAATTAGTTATGTCACAACAGTTGCACATATAAGGCCACGACGAGTACGGAGAAACAGGACAGAGCAGCACAGTCAACAACCAGGAGGGGGCGGGGCCTGAAGTGGCTAATGTGCATTTAAAGGGCCAGCGCTCAAAACCACTTTTCTGGTGTCATTAGTGAGAAATAGGGTTGAAGATGGACCTGTGGAGTTGAATTAATGACGAATTCAGACCCAAACAGAGCATTTACAGTTTATGTAGACCACAGGGGAATGTTTGAAAATGCATAATTCCATTTTAAAAAGCAAATATGACCTCTTTAATGTGTAATATGAACAAGCACACACAAAAAATCGAATTTCACCAAAAAATCCGAATTGTGCGTTAAGACCTGCTGTCTGAACGTAGCCTTAATGTCTTCAAACTTGTCTTTTCCAGTTTCTGAACATTCTTTTCAATATTTATTCCTTCTGATTGTTCTATTAGCAAAACTACTTGATTTTGATGTAAAATGTTTTATTTCAGGTTCGCGTTTTATTCTCAATAGGTTGAAATTTTACAGACAGTTTAATCTGTGAATTTACAAAGGCCAGAATCTTCTGAACGTTGTTTTTGCTACAGAATCTGAAGAAAACCAAGTGTTTATGTGGTATTTGGGAGTTATGGCTATATTTTAATGCCTCCTTTCAGACTCATTGGCCTTTTTACAGCAGAGTAAAAACTGAAGGAATCCATACAGGTCCTAGAAAATGCTTTATACACTACATTAAAGACTTGTTTCCATAAATACACATAAGCCTCATCTTGTAACCACATAATTATAATTACACACAGCTATATTTTTGCACACTTATGTATATTTCTTTAATCATTATATTGATAATATAATGTCTAGTACATGTTGTTCAAATTGCTGTTCTAATTTTCATATATGTGTTGTGTATGTTCTTATATTATTCTATTTGTCCTTTTCTTTTCCAGGTTTGGGTGTCCTCGGTGACAGAGATCCGGCCAGAGGATCTCAGGGCTCAGGACTTGGACACTCCCCCAGAGGAGCTCCACTTCATGGTGACCCCACCCAGTAATGGACACCTGGCCCTGAAGAGCTCACCCATGAAGGCTGTGCTCAACTTCACCCAGGCCCACATAGACCAGGGCCAGCTGCTCTTCGTTCACAAAGGTAACGTCTCATTTTTATCAGTAACACAGAAGGCAGCGAAGACCTCAGTGATTCATTTAACAACTACAGGCAGGATAAATGAAGAATTAAAATGTGATTACAGAAGTTATTCTCTGTTTCGCTTAAGGAAGAAATCAGAAGAAGCATATTGTTATCCTCATAGCATAATTACCTAACTCATACACAAATGGACAAAAGTATGTGGACATGTTGAATTCAGGTGCTTCTTTTCTAACAGGGGTCTGGGATAAAGAACAATGATGACAAATATCATAATATAGTTTTAGGGTGGGATAAATATCATTGCATTGGTTAGTTTGGTTTAAATTGTTATCTTTGCTTCCAAAATGCCTCAGAGATGGTTTTGACTTCATTTCTCTGAACACTGATTTTGGTTTTTTTTTTATCCATGGCTATGATTTTAAATGCTCTTCCTCTAAATTTCTAAAATATTTTTCATGCTCTGACTGTAAATAATAATTTTCTACCACAACTAACCATCTACTTTCTTCACATCTCACTGAGGAAGAAATAGTCCCAAAGCTTTTGTCCATATAGTATATGATTTAGGCAATTATGATATGAGGATAACAATATGATAAATTAAAGGCTGCTTGATTTTATTCTGCTTTAACTGACTAATTGAAGTAGAGGTAACTATAATCATCTGTGTTGACTCATTGACTTGTTTTTGTTGTTCTCTCTGCATCCACTAGGTGTTGTTGAAACTGTTTGATTTCCTCTTTCCCAGCGTTGAATTACAATGAAAACACTATTGACCAGCAGAAAAAATGTGCAGAATTCATGAGTAATCATTAAATTACACACAGCACTGGAGTGAATGCCAGGCTGGAGGTTAAATGTGTGCAGACATGTAATAGTGTCGGCCTCAGATCAGGTTTCTGCTTACTTGTTTGATTCTTATCTGCTTTTACCCTTGCATGCACTTCAGGTAGCACCAGTGAAGACTGGAATATTAATGTCCAAGGGAACTCATCCTGTCCTTTTAAAAACAGGACTGTTTACGTTCTTACTCACCGAAATAAACACAAGTATTAGGGTTTGATTCAGAACCATCCGTTATTGATTCTCAACAGCTTAGATTGCAGTTTTTCTTGAGGCTAGAGTCAGGAATGCTGATCAGAAAACACTGGAACACATGTGTATTTTGCAGAAACCAGATGCAACTGATTTGCCAATGTGCTCCTGCCAAGGACAAAGTGAAAACTAGTATTCACCAAATTAAAACCACAGACTGACAAAAGCAGTTCACAGTTGTCTTTATTCACAGCAGCAGGATGACACTGATACCTTTGCTGCTTTGCGGTGCTCTTTACAGTTTTTACTCCAGTACATTTTCATTTCTTTTAATTTCCAGGAGCCATGTCTGGAGGATTCAACTTCCAAGTCAATGATGGTGTGAACTTTACTCCACGGCAGATCTTCAGTATCACTGCCAGAGCTCTGGTCATCATTTTAGAGAAAAACCGTCCACTGAAGGTGTTTCCAGGTAAACTCACCAGTCGTAATTTTCAGTATTACCATTTAAAACACCTGAATAATGGAAACAGTGAGTGTTTGGGTTACTTAAAAGCACAATAAGGTCTTGTCTGTGTTTCTGAAAATGGGATGTAATGTTTACACGTGCATACACATACTCTGAAAACCCAACAACCAGGACATTAATGTACACTGAAACACAGTTGAGTTGATTTCCTTAGTTCTATTTTTAAAGTTCAACAAAACACTATTCATACTAAAAAAGGTCTTGTCTTAACAGCAATATGAGATATTTAAGTTTTCACATTATTAGTGATTGTTTTCATAATGCTATTACTTTAGGATGTGTCTCCCTTAAAGCTGTGTATGACTTTCATCACCAATTTTTCATCAAATCTGTAAAACCCGAGTCATAGCCTAAGTATCATGAATCTGTAAGTCTTTCCGTGATTATACACCGGAATCACTTCCCTCACTGTGAACAATTTCGAAGTGTACTCCACCATAATCAATCCATTTGTTTACAAACAGAGCCGATAGGTCACTCGGGCATTTTCGGAAATTTGTTGTGACGTGCATTGTGGGAAAATACCAGAGTGACCTACCGGCTCTGTTTGTAAACAAATGGATTGTTTTTAGTGGAGTACACTTTGAAATTGTTCACCATGAGGGAAGAGATTCAGGTGTGTAATCACGGAAAGACTTAGGGATTTGTGATACTTAGGCTATGACTCGGGTTTTACAGATTTGATGAAAAATTGGTGACGAAAGTCGCACGCAGCTTTAAGCAAACATCAAAAGTGAAGAGTGGAACTGTTAGGTGTTATACCACTGATGGCCACTAGAGGCTGGCTTCAGAAGGCTTGACTCAACTTGCACTGAACTGCTTTCTCTTGAGTAAACATTCAGTTTGAGAAGTATTTCTACTATTTCTTACAAGATTTCAAGAGGCTTTAAAGTACAAGGCTCGCAGTGTTTGCATTTTTCTTCATAGAGGAAACAAATAAAATCAGCGATAAATGATAGCCAACAATATGCTTGTCCTCTCCGAAATAATGCCTAAAATAAAGTATGAATAATAAGTATATTTTTGCATCACTGTCCTTCAAATCATCATCTAGAGTTTTCCCAGATAAAAACCCAACACTGCTGTCTGTTTTTCAGTCTGGTTGTGTGAAGTCACTCAATTTTCCATTATTGATTGGTGATTGAAAGGCTATTCTTAGTCAGGTCCTGATGAAACTACACAGCTGTTTCCTGAACATGAACTGAAACAGCATATTCTAGGTCTGTATCTCAGTCATTCACTCAACATAAGCTTTTTAGTAACATGCTAAGTTTTCGTTTCCTCTCTCATTTCACTTCTTTTTTTAGGTTCAGCGAAGATTCAGTCTAAATTATTGAACCAAATGAATTCTGGTCAGTCCTGTGGTTAAATAATTGAACCGCTTTCCTACATCCAAGTCACCTAAATATGAATCAGCTACCTTTGCTTAATATTTGCTACACTTCTATTATTACTGAAGATCTAACAATATGCAGACTGGGTGCAGCCTCTGTCTACATTTCAAGGTTTTTTTCTGAGGTTTGCAGTGATCTGGTCTGGTTTGTGAACTATAAGGAGAGGGGATTGTCAGGGCAGAAAACTGCCAACTGGCACGTTCTGCTGATCTTCCCTGCCACAGGGTGAGTGGGTACTTGAAAAGCTGTGCCAGTGTCTCTGTGAGGCAGCCCTGTTTGTGCCAGGCAGGGCGGACTGGGACATCCAACTGACAATGAAGGGTTTTGATGGTGTGAGGGGTGACATGAAACCCTCTGACACTAGACGGCAGATCAATGCATTTCCCCTTCCTCACAGACCTAGATGTCTGGATGCTTTGTGTGCAACTGAAAACATGCAGCTAAATGCTTTCATCTGCCTCGTTTCCTAAAGCGATTCTCACAGTCTTGGTGTTGGCGGCAAATACACCTCAGACTTTACAGAAAGTTTCTGGGTCAATGGGAAATAACTGTGAATAGAAGTCAAAGCTACTGTGGAAGTATCTAAAAGTGTTACTAAAAACAAATCTGGCTTCAGTTGATTCCAGTTCAGAAGACGTCAGCTACTCTATAACAGGGTTTCTGTGGGTCATTAAAAAGTATTAAAAGTCATTAAATAGATTTTGCAAAAATTAAGGCCTTAAATGGCAATAAAAACCATTGAATTCAATGTCCAGAGGCGTTAAATAATTAAATACACTTGATGGGGAAAAAACATTGTTTTTCACGATTTATTTTGATTATATAAACATTTAATCATTTTGATTGGAAGAATAGTGTGATGATTGACAGGTTGACAGGAACCCTGTAATTGGCTATTGTTTACGGCCGGTGCACGAAATCACAACACTGAACGCTTGGAATGCAACGTGCTGAGTGTGCTCATGCTGTAGTGGAAGAGCAGAGGGAATATTAGCAAATGTCGGAAAAATGGGAAAATGCAAGTTTAAGCAGAAATGATTGGAGGAGGAACTATTCAGAACCTGGTTAAAGCCTGTTGACGGTATATGTATGTGTAAAAAAAATATATATATATATTAGAGGTCGACCGATTATCAGCCGATATCGGCGCCGATATTTGGGAATTTGACGTATATCGGTATCGGCCTTTTTTTAATCCGACGGGCCGATATTAAGAAATCAATTTAAAACTGGGTTATTTCAGCTCAGATGCAGCCGCACCCCTCTCTCTCTCTCTCTCTCTCTCTCTCTCTCTCTCTCTCTCTCTCTCTCTCTCTCTCTCTCTCTCTCCCTCTCTCTCTCCCTCCCTCTCTCTCTCTCTCCCTCTCCCCTGCACTATCCACTCTGACTGGTTGACGCGGAAGCTGTCCTCACACACACAGACTGGGACTGACTTAGGATGAGACTGTTCTACATACATTTTCTCCATTACTAATACATAGAGCGTTTAGAGCCAGACTGATGAACTAATGTTCTGGTAAAAGCTCATCAGACTCCACCTCAGCGTGCTTCCCTAAAACAAGTGAACTGAGTCTTTTAGGCGCTCTCTCTTAATCCCACACACATGCTTTTCTATCACAGACTGTTTCATCTCCATATTATCAGCAGTCTAATTCTCAGACATGTCAGGACGTAATCTGTGTTAGCAGAGCTGCCGCTAATGTTTACTCTGCTCTGACGTTCTTCTGAAACATTAGTAGTAGTTGTGAGATGTAGAGCACAGGGATGTTTAGTACAGTTTCAGAAGAGTTTTCTGCGTTTACCTTTGACACGTGTTTTCTCTCCAGAGCTTCTCACATGAGAAAACTTCGCCTCTCTGCGGTGCGTACTCCTTCCGCGTCGAATACCCCCCCGCGTCAAATAGTGCCACTGTGGAGCTCTGACCATATGCGTCGATTTCTGACTATTTGAGATGACACTGTGTTGGTATGTAATGTAATAGTGTGTGTCTGCGTTAAAGTTACATGAAGAACTCTACAACTCACAACTACTAATGTTGCTGTGAGCTTTCTAGTCCTATGATCTGAAAATTAAAGTGAAGATGAGAGAGAGTAAAATTCAGAAGTGATTTATCTGAACATGGTGGAACATTTTAAATCCTGTGTGTGCTCATTAAAGCCCTAAAGGCTGTTTGTGTTCTGTCAGGAGTTTAACTGCACTCATAGCAACTATTATACTTTTTATGTAGCTTTTGTCATATTAATCATTAATAATGTAGCAACATAGTTTTGAATGACAGGGTCCCTGCTATCACATGGTAAAATATAAAATTTAATAATGAAATCAACTAAAGGCTTCCCAAGTGCTGTAATAAATTAAGCATGATGAGTTGAGCATATGTCAGCATGTGGCCCAAGAGTTTACAAGAGTCTCCCTGTATTTTTGTTGTGTTTGAACTTAAAACAAAGATAAGTCATTATAGTTATATTTAAATTTTACTTTATTTACTGTGGAAAAACTTAAGGGAGCTATTTGTTTAAGCTTTTATTCAACTTTATAAGAGATGCTTCTGAGTCTAGGAAATCCATGCACTTCTGGAGCTATTATTTTCTATTTATTTGATTAAATAAACATGCTTTAGGCATTTAAACGAAGTTCAGTGTTTGCATTATTCAAAATTTTTCATGCCAATTTTTACACTGTTACTGCAAATGAATATCGGCTCCAAATATCGGTTATCGGCCTCCTCTAACTACTAATAATCGGTATTGGCCCTGAAAAACCCATATCAGTCAATCTCTAATATATATACTTATCTATACAGGGTGGGGAAGCAAAATTTACAATGAACATTTAGTTGTTTTTTCTCAGCAGGCACTACGTCAATTGTTTTGAAACCAAACATATATTGATGTCATAATCATACCTAACACTATTATCCATACCTTTTCAGAAACTTTTGCCCATATGAGTAATCAGGAAAGCAAACGTCAAAGAGTGTGTGATTTGCTGAATGCACTCGTCACACCAAAGGAGATTTCAAAAATAGTTGGAGTGTCCATAAAGACTGTTTATAATGGAAAGAAGAGAATGACTATGAGCAAAACTATTACGAGAAAGTCTGGAAGATACTATTAAAGAAGAATGGGAGAAGTTGTCACCTGAATATTTGAGGAACACTTGCGCAACTTTCAGGAAGCGTGTGAAGGCAGTTATTGAGAAAGAAGGAGGACACATAGAATAAAAACATTTTCTATGATGTAAATTTTCTTGTGGCAAATAAATTCTCATGACTTTCAATAAACTAATTGGTCATACACTGTCTTTCAATCCCTGCCTCAAAATATTGTAAATTCTGCTTCCCCACCCTGTATGTGTGTGTGTGTGTGTGTATGTATATATATATATATATATATATATATATATATGTATATGTATGTATATATGTATGTATGTATATATGTATGTATGTATATATGTATATATGTATGTATATATGTATGTATGTATATATGTATGTATGTATGTATGTATATGTATGTATATATGTATGTATGTATGTATATGTATGTATATATGTATGTATGTATATATGTATGTATGTATGTATATATATGTGTATATGTATGTATTTATATGTGTATATGTATATATATATATATGTGTATATGTGTGTATATATATATATATGTGTATATGTGTGTATATATATATATATATATATATATATATGTATGTATGTATATATATGTATGTATATATATGTATATATATATATATATGTATATATATATATATATATATATATGTATGTGTATATATATATGTGTGTGTGTATATATATATATGTGTGTTTGCAGTTGGATGTAGGCATTAAATTTGTTTAAAGTGGCATTAAAAAGGGCATTAAATTACATTAGCTGATACCTGCAGAAACCCTGTATAGATATATGTGTAGAGCTGCAGCTATTGATCATTTTCTTTGATTTTATTAAATGATTATTTGAATATGCAAAATATAGTATATCTAAAAATAGTAACTAAAATAGTAAATCGGAAACAGACGTGTGAAAATGACAAACGTGTCCTTTATTCCAGAACCAGCTGAAAGAACAACCACAAAACCTATAAAAGTAAAAGGATATATAAAAAATATCTCAGCTTGTTTTGAGCTGACCATTTGAAATTTTAAACATTTCAGTCAGCATACGTACTTCATTGCATCATCTGGGTTTTCCCTCTTGGCAATTTCATTTGTTAGAAACAGACCAATAACCACTGGTAATTTTGGCCTCAAAATTGCATAATTCATGGGTATAAATTTGTGCACATTCTGTGCATTGGCCTTCCTGTTCATCTGGATGTCCATGTGGTTTGGTAGAAGATGGTCAGACCTCAGTACACACCCCAGCAGTGATTCTCGACAGAACCTCTCAAGGACCACAGGCACTTGTACTTCAGTGATATTCGGTGAACATTAACGCTCACTGCTGGGATGTCTACTGAGGTCTGACCATCTTCTACCAAGCCACATGGACATCCAGATAAACGGGAAGGCCAATGAATTTACAAATTTATACCCATGAATTATGCAACTTTGAGGCCAAAATTACCAGTGGTTATTGGTCTGTTTCTAACAAATTAAATTACCAAGAGGGAACACCCAGATGATGCAACGAAGTATGTATGTTGACTGAAATGTTTAAAATTTCAAGTGGTCAGCTCAAAACAAACTTAAAGAATCCTCATTACAGCATTAACCCCTTGCGTTTGGCATGATAGACTCAAACCTGTCATTAATGTGAAATCTTTGTATCGATGGTTGGGGGTTAACATGTAATTATTTTTTTCCTGTTTTATATATGCAAGTAAAAGACATCATGGCAACAGATCTCATATTAACCCTTACACTTATATGTGTAAAAGCCTTGTATTTTGCATAATTCAAATTAGTGTTGGTCACTGAAGCATGAAAACTAACCCAGGATACTGGTGTCAGTCAAGGGAGAATTTCATCAATAAACACATATGACCAGATTTTCAAAATTTCCTCACATTTTGATTTTATGTTGTTTTTTCTGAGAGTCTACTTTTTTGTGGTACACCCTGTAGTGTTGGTTGGTTAAGTCATTGCTCTGTGTATTAGATCTGAGGCTAATAGAAGGATTTGACATCTGTCCTAGGGGAGTTGACAGTTCAGATGCTTAGCTGGATTAGACCGAAGAGCCGCAATATAAAGATGTCAGTTGCACCAACAGTATACATTAAACCTTCATTAAATTGCAAGAGATCATTGAGGGCATGACAGTGAAAGTACAGCAAACCAGAAAAAAATACATATAAATGATCACGAACAACAAAGGCATTAGCCAACCAGCAGAACATGTTTAATCTATGTGACCAGTCTAATACAGAGGTGATGTATGGAGGGACGTTACCGTTTAAGGCTTTGGGAATAAATATAAAGAGTTTACTTCCTGTCTCCCAAGTGGGAGTGGTCAGACAAAATACTTCCTTAAGTAGTTATGTTTTTTTTTTTTTTTTATTTCTGTCAGCTGCAGAAGATGCCTTTATTTGAAGGAGGATTGCATTAGAGACGAGCCTTTTTTCTCATTTCCCCTGTTTGAGTAAAAATACCTGCAATTTCACCAAACCTTGTTTTGATGTGCTCCTATTTGTGTTGAAAATACTGCATTGTTTTTGTTTTTTTTAAACAAATGCACCTCTTTAGGTGTTTCAAAGTAAAAGCCCTGTAGGGTTCCAGAAGATCCAGTCTATTTATTTCTCAACAGAACTTTCATTGTATAAACTTTGCCTTCCTTTGGGTTATTAGATAAATCCAGAAAGAAATGAGGAAAAAGGGAGTTTTTCAGTCAGTTCTCTCATTAACTGAACATAAACCCAGTCTTTCCATCCACTGTCATTGATCCAACTCCATGGGTTTTACTGGTGATATCAATGTTGTAGAAGATGACGGTGTTTCCATGGTAACGACAGAGCCTCTGAACGTCCAAATGGGTCATATCTGATGACTATGAAAAATGACACTGCGTTTTACACCAATTATTTACATGTATTGATAGGATTAGTGGATCAACAGGTATTAAACAGTCGTTTGATTTAGGTACAAAAAGCGCATGGTTATGGGCTTTGAGTAAATACGAGGTTTTTGTTTAATCAAGAAACTCACAATTTTTGTGTATTAACTTTAACAAACTATGATCTTTATCTTACCCTGATCCAAGCACAGTACCTGTTAATATATAGGGAAAGAGTCTCCATTTACAATCAAATATAATTGTAATATTTGTTCAGTTTATTGGAACATAATTTGTATGAGTTTGTATATTTTCCATTTAACAGCCACTAAAACATCAACTTCATAAAAGTGTTTTCAGATTCAGCAGTAGGTGGGTTTCACTGTAAAATGAACAGAAGGCCCACCCCTCCTCTTCTCCTTAAGAAGGGAAATTTCCCATGAGACAGACCAGGATGGTGGGAGTGCTCACGCAAAGTGATGAATGAATCTCACTGTGGTTCGTCCCCTCTTTGCCTCTATCATTCCCCTCCATCATTTATCAGCATCCTTTTTTAGTCTTCTCACAGTCCTCACAGCAGCCGAGCTATAGAAATTCATCTTGGAAAGAAAAGAAGCTCTTAGTAGTCAGCCTGTGCCATCGTGCACACAAGATGTTTCTTTTTATGTTTTTCCCCCAAGTGGAGGACATCTGCTCCTGCAAGGGCCCGATCCACTTTTAATGTTTGGACTTTATGTAAGACCCTGCACTGCAGTCTGTGATGTCTGCAGAGGAGCTTTAATTTGACACTTCAAAGCACTGACTCTCATCAGTCTGTTCCACAGCTTGTTTTGCATAATTTGGTGTCGAAAAGATGTGAAGCCAGTTTGTTTTCAGAGGGAAAACTTGCAGCCTCACAAGTGTTTTCACTATGTGGTCACAGCTTAAAGCTTAAATAACACATGAGAAGAAAACCCTTGACAAACCAATCAGCAGCAGTTGAGGTCTGCCCAATAATCAAAGACACTGCACCAGCAAATATTGTCACAAAGTAATTAACATTTCACTTCATTAAATGTTTTTTCCTCCAGGCTCCTCGACGCCAATCACAAATGAGAATCTACAAGCAGTGACCAATGACATGAGCAACACCTCCAGCCGTGTAATTACATTCAGTGTGACACGACATCCTAAACTAGGACGTCTGGTGACTAGGCAGCCGGATAATTCCACGCTCGATATCTCCACTTTCACACAGGAGATGGTAAGTAAAGAGCTGAGATAGAGTTCAGCAGATTTCTCCCAGGGTTTGTAAAGATGTCAGATTTATATTACATTACAGTACTGTAGAAGCTAATATTAAACTGTGTGCATTTTTTTGTTGCTGAAAGAAGCTAGACTCTGGTGGTTTAAATAATAGATGCAATGTGTCTTCATTCAGGAAACTGACTTGGCTTTTCTTGCTTAACGGAACACAAAGGCTCTTATGTAATCAATGGTCTGGAATGGACTACCATCACAGTTAAGGCTGGGTTCGTTAGTGCCGTATATTCACCTCTGAGGAAAATACATTTTAATTAATAAAGGCATCAGACTCAGCTTTATTGTCTTTCAATCAACGGTACATGATGGAATGAAATATAGTTACCTAAGTCTCAGTGTTTGTAGCATGAGAGATCAAAGGATAAACATAAAATGAAATAAAATATATAAAGGTAAATAGGGCAGAATAAAAACTACCATGATATTAAAAACATGTTAATAAAAACTATCATGTTGTTGAAACTGAAATATTTAGTCATTCGCTTAAATGTTTTGTTCACCTCATGAGCTGGATGTTCTGCAAATTGTTTATATGAATTGAGGGTCTTTGTTGTTTCTTGACCTCAGGTGGACAAAAAAGACGTTGTTTACATCCAGACCCCCATCGAGTCCGTGGGATGGGAGGCCATGGACTCCATGACCCTCTCTGTTGCATCACCACCTGCTTCCCTGGACAGCCAGACCTTCAAAATAGACATCTCCTACGAGAATACAGGACCGGAACATAACACAGTCCTGCTTGCAAACACAGGTTGGAAGAACTATTTTCTACTATTTTCTTCTAGTTCAGACACCAACTGGTCAAAATCTGTGAAGCGCCTCCATCTAGATCACTAAACTATTAACGTAAGGTGGAATGAAGACTATAGGCCTACATTCACACGGCACGTCTTAATGCTCAATTCCGATTTTTTTGCTGGAATCTGATTTTTTTTTTTTTTTTTTTTTTTTTTTTTTTTTGTAGTTTACATTATAATTTGAATCCCACTGCCATCAGACTCATGTCAGTCTACGGTTCAGAAATGACCTGCATGTGTAGAAGAAGATGGGATGTTCCACGAAGCACACTGTTTACAGAAATATATATTTTATTTAATAATTATGATGTTCGTCATATGTCAGTGATGTTACAGTGGGATAAAATGTAATTTGACTATTCAGACTGAAGTCATTTTGCAAAACATCAGATATGTATCAGATTTCGTACCACATGGAAAAGTGGTCTGGGTCTGATTTAAAATTTAAAAAAAAAAAAAAAAAAAAGAAAAAAAAAGGATTTATGCAGTTCAGTCTGTCACAAAAAAAATAAGATATGGGTCACATATGTGCAAAAAAAGTCAGATTTGGGTCACTTTTGCTTGCAGTGTGAATGTAGCCTTGGTTTCTTCTTTATTTTGTCATCGATAGCATGTTATAGCAATCATGTAACAAACAGTAGTTTAATAAAGTACAGTCCTAATGAGGAAAAAGAGCTTTTTATTGCCATTCAACACAGGAGCATTTAAATACAAATTGCTTTCCTGTTTGCCTTTAAGGCTCAGTGAACAATCATTGCATATGGCAGATTTAACTGAACTAGACAAAGAAATGACTAATAATGATACTGTTAATGAAAGATTAAACATTATAGATGTTGAACAACATGAGATGAAAAGAGTTTAACCCCGATGACTTCATTAAAGTCTCAAATGATGCGGAAATTTACTGTTTATTTTCAGCTAAATGGAAAAGATTATCATAGGGTTCCCATAGTCATCAGTACGAATAGATATAATGTCATTTTCCAGACCTGGAAACGTAATAAATAAATAAGAATACATGAGAAAAGTAAAATTGTCTAAAGTTTTGGAAAAGTCACAAACTGTAATTTTTAAGATTTATGTATTTATTTATTTATTTTTACAAATTATCAATTTTGATAGTAAAATTGGGGTAGTTTTGTATTATGTAAACCTAACAATTAAAAATACAATTGCAAAAATATAATCACATTCATAGACCACATAATGAACTAGAGCTATAATATTAATCTAATAGAAAATAATAATTATAGTAAGATGGTTAGGTAATGCTTTAGACAGGCATTTTCATTAAAAGGACTTTAAAGTGTTCAGTTAGAGAACCAATATTTCATTAATATACAGGGTGTCCCGAAAAATTTGACATCATTTCATCACCTAATAATTTATGTGGGGTTCTGTGAAAGGACTGCTCTGTATCCCACCACTTCCCACATGTGTAGAAGAACTCAAGAGGAGAATCACTGAGGCTCTGGAGAATGTTACACACGACATGCTGCTGCGAGTGTGGCAGGAACTCCACTACCGACATAAGCAGCGCACACACTGAACATTTGTAATAACTTTGGAACATTAGAAAATTACCATCCCCCAGAATTTTTCATTTGAAATTTGTTAAATAAAACATTTTATGTCCAAAATAAATCCTATTAAGTATCACTTCTCCTGACCAGTTACTCTGATATGGACATCTCAAATGATGTCAGTTTTTTTGGGACACCCTGTATAATTCATCTTATCATAACCTCTGATAAACAGTATTTTTTATATGTATATGGATGATTTTGAATCTCTACCAAACTAACCTGGAACAAATCACATACACTTTGTTAAAAAAAAAAAAAAAAAAAAAACACTGCAAAACTGAGAATATTGTCTGCATTGTGCAGTAAAAATGTTCTACTAATCTGATTTGATTATGGTAAAAAAGCATGAATCTATATGTTTATTCCTGGACCTTTTGCTGTTTGAGTTGAGTCTGTCGTAGTCAGTGAAGGGTGGGATGATATAAAACGGTCTGTGATTAATGGGACTTGTTCGTGGGTCTAGGGTCTCATCTGGACTTGAATGTCTCAAAAACTAAAGACATGATTATTGATTTCAGACACAACAACAATGACCACAAAGTGAGTGTTACCCATGGTGAAGAGGTTCAGATAGTGGATTCATACAAATATCTCGGCACTATTATTGACTGTAAGCTCAGGTTTGATGCCAACACTGAATGTGTGGTGAAGAGGGGCCAACAGAGAATCCATCTCATGAGGACACTGAACTCTTTTAACGTCAGTGAGAAGATTTTAAGAAACTTTTATTGTTCATTTATTGAAAGCCTTTTAACTTTTTCTTTTATCTGTTGGTTCAGTGTTTTAACTATGAAAGACAAGAACAGTCTGCATGCTATTGTACAAATATACTCCAAGATCATTGGAGTCAGACTCAGAGACTTGTCTTCCCTCTGGGAGCTTCAGGTGGTGAGAACAGAACAGTCCATCATCAGGGACCTTCACCATGTGTTACATCTGAAGTTTGCCTTCATGCCTTCAGGCCGGCGTTACTACGCTCCTCAGAGGAAAACCAACAGATATTCAAAACCTTTCATTCCTTCAGCTATCACACTTTTAAACTCTGACAGAAGCCATTTTAGTCATTTTATATCATTTTTTGGGTTTTTTTTTGCTTTTTCTTTTCTTATTTTACATATTAGCGGAACCAATAGGGTCTTTTAGTCCTTTAGTCTGCATTGGTATTTATTGATTATCTATTGTTAATTATTTAAATGCATTTATTCATAGTTGCTTTCAATAGTCCTATATTTTTGCACTGATTTATTTATGTTTGTCACTTTGCACTTTGGATATGGGCTGATGTCTGTGGGAAACTGCAAATGAATTGCTCGTATGGGATAAATAAAGTTTTCTGAATCTGTAGGTGCTGAGGTGACAGAAGGGGAGAGTGTCGTCATTGATGAGTCCAAGTTGGATGCCTCCAACCTGATGTCGAAGCTGCCGTTGCCTCAGCGGACCACCCATGAGGTCTGGTTCCAAGTGACCACTCTGCCCCAACATGGTGTTATTGTGGTGGGTGAACGGAACCTCACCAAGGAGAAACCAAATTTTTCCCAGTATATTGTCCACAAATACGGTATTACCTACAAGCATGACAACTCTGAGACAACCCACGATCACTTTGCATTCAGCGCTTGGCTAAATCCTAAAGGTAAAACCGCACAGCGACCTCTGGACAGCAGTGACTTTATTGAGGAGCGTTTTAATATCACGGTCACACCTGTGAATGACCAGCCACCGTTACTTAAGACCAAAGCTCCAAGTCTGCGGGTGGTACAAGGAGACACAGTTGCCCTGAAGCCTGAGAACCTTAAAGTGGAAGATTTGGACAATCCACCTGATGATATCAAGTTCACTGTGATTAGCAAACCAAACAATGGTTACCTAGCCCTAGAAGGAACTTTGGATGAGTCAGTTGGTTCTTTCACACAAGCTCAAATCAATAACGGAAGTGTCTTCTTCGTCCATGATGGAAGCCCTGCATCTGGGGTGTTTTACTTCAGTGTCACTGACGGTCACCATAAACCAATTTACAAACTTTTTAATCTTGAAGTGACAGAAATCACTATTTCTCTGGTCAACTGCACTGAATTGATGCTAGAACAAGGAAAAACATCGGTACTGCTGACCCAAGACAATCTTTTTGCCAAGACTAATGGTAAAAACACCACAATTCACTACCGGATTACGAGGCCCCCGCAGTTTGGCAAACTTTTAAAGGACAACCAAGTGGTAACACAGTTTGAGCAAGAGGATTTAGAGATGGGAAAATTATCCTACCACATGATCTCACTGTCCTCTGCGGAAGACAGACTGGAATTTACTGCCTTCACTTCAGAAGCAAACCTGACTGACCAAGAGCTCAACATCACTGTCAGACCTTTGATCCAGGTCAGAGAAGGGTTAAGGGTTCCCAATGGGATTGCTGTTAAACTTAACACTGGCTTCCTTAATGCCTCTCAACTGGCTCGTATAAGTCCGAGTGTTCCTGTATTTGACATTGTGGCCCATCCAAAGTATGGGAAGGTGGTTCGAATCAAACCAGAGAAGTCCCGAACAACAGAACTGGCCGAGTCCTTCAGTTACCAGGAGGTGATGCAGGAGCGGGTTGCCTTAGAGCTCAACGCCAACATGACAGGAGTTCAAGAGTTAAATGATTCACTGGTTTTTGTCTTGAAAGCTGATAACGTCCCACCTGCTAAAGGGGAGTTCCACTTCACAATTGTGCCATATGATCCAGCACTTTTCCCAACCACAAAGAGTCCAGTCCCAACCATATCATCCATCCCTCAGACGACCGTCCAGACTTTCAGAAATGGAACAGCTCTTCCAGGCCTGTCAACAGCGTTTCTCTCCACTCAGCAGCCAAGCAAAAACCAGCAGAAGTTCAAGGGACGCAACCGCTGGGGAAACTCCAACAGAACTAGCATTTTCAGTACAACTGCTGGCAAGCCAACACATGGGCCGGAGGATTTCCCCTTTAGGAACACACCAGTTCGTGTTGAGTCCTATCCTCAAAAAGCCTCCAACCCCCTCTTGGTCATCCTCCCACTGCTGGCCTTGCTGCTGCTTGTAATCATCTTCGTGGTGCTGGTGGTCTTCCTCCGACACCACAGGCAGAGGAAGCAGAGCGCCACTGCATCCAAGGAGGCGCTTCCCCACAGTCTTCCCAGCAGTCAGTCTTACAGTGGTCAGTCCCAGAGGAGCACAACAGTTCCCACAGTGACTGTGACTCCTATAAACCCCACCTGCCCAGGTAGTCCTGTTCTGGATCGGCTCCTGACACCAGGCTCGGCTTATAACACCATGGATTCTTCTATGCTTATCAGTTCCTGGAGTAATGGTTCCCCTGCGTCTTCCCAAATTATTAAAGCTACCACTCCCACTCTTCAGAAGAATCAGTACTGGGTATGATGTTCAATAAGCCAGCTCTTAGCTTTAGACACTGGACTACCCTGTTACAGCTCGAACTAAGGCTGTTCTGCATGAGGTTATGAACTTAAAGCTGCATTAATCAAGGTTTTCATTTTAACATGTAAACAAATGGCAGTATGAACACCAAACTACATGAATGAGGTGAGGGCACATTTTTTAGTTTGTGTTGAACATGTTCCTAAAATGCATCCAAACAACATTAGTTCAAACAAGGCTCAAATGTAATCCTAAAGTATCAATGTTAACCTTGTGGATGTTGAAAAAAAATATTCAGAAGTTCCTCTTTAAAACCCTTTCTAGGATTCCAGTCCAACACCTAAAGATAAGCAAAGTTAGCAAAACCAGAATTAAACAACTTGGATTTAGATTACTGGTTGATACAGGTGATATGGCATTGATTTAAGCTCAACCCACCCTTTTTCAGAGTCGGTGCCTTATCTTGAACCAGTATTTCATGAAGCCAGAAAAACTGGTTCCACAGCAGGACCAATACTTCACCGGCCGAGAACACAGTGCGCTAACACCAGGAGCTGGGGGCAGGCCCTGGGGTTTCTTTCCTCAAACATATTTGACATCCGTTGCAATCACAATGAACAGCACAAACACACTGGAGCCGTCATGTTTGGGTTCCAGTGGTGGCTCACAACGTCAGGACCAGCACAGATCCAGTCATGTAATATCGTGACTCTAGATCATGGAAAAGCCAAACCCTCTTCTGAAGGTTGGAACGACTCTGAATAGGCACCAGAACCAGCTCTGGGTTCATGCTGTCAGGAACTACTATCGGATAATAAAGTTACATATTAGCTCTTCAAACCTTAGACTGCCGCATAGTGGCCAGAATTGATTACTGCAGCTTTAAAGACGTTACATTTTTGCTAATCAGCTGTGACTTGTCTTTGACTCACACAGTCCAGTTAAATACTGGTTTACAGACTGTTAATAGTGGGTCGGTGGGACACACTCATGTATATGTAATCTCTGATATGTTGTTTCTTGGTCCTCATGCATGTCAGAGTTTCTCCCACTCTGGACTATGATCATCAGAGCTGGAGCTAATGCGAAGAACAGCTTGAAACTGTGAATAAATGAGACTGACACTGGTACAAAGATGTATGATGTATTGTCTAAGTATTTAAGGGGATTGTGCAGATTTTACAATGTTAATAAATATATATATATAGCAACATTTTGCTCAGGTATTTTGTTAATAGTCCGTTATGTCATGTTACCTTGTTATATGGGTTGCATGCCTTATCAGTAACTGACGTCTGTGTTCAATACACGTTTGAATAATCCTAAAATGGTTGAAAATGCAGGCATTAATATGACAGGATATGTATCACTAACAATAATATGTAGCCCTGATTCAATCACAGTGCTTACATGTTGTAGCACTATTTTTGTTCCGTAGTCTCTTTTCAGTGGGCAGTATTTTTCTATTCTAAAAGGCACTGATTTTATGGCTTCTGCACGTCATCAGTCTGGGATGACACTCTGGACTCTGACATTTTACATTTTTATAGTTTGAATATTGTCAGCTGGAGGCTTTGTTGTTTATCTGAACAATAATTTCACATGAGATTTTCTGTGACTGAAATGAGTACTTATGTTTATATGGATTATTTTATCATTGTGACATTTTTTGCATCATGTACTTTGGGGTCATGCCACTTTAAAAACATATCTGCTGTAAATGAACGGTACTCTTCTGCGAGCTACTGTATGAGCGGGATGACAAATTATTGTCACGAAAAACACTGTATATGAAATGATTTTGTAATGAGAAGTGTTTATCATGTGTATTCCAGTCTCATCTGAATGATGTAACCTACCATGTAACTAAATGTCATTTATTTATACCACATATTTGTAATAAACCACTTTAAAATGTTTTTAAGGTCTATTAAATCAGACTCTTTTCTCACTTTTCACTGATTTCTTTTCCAACATTTTTTTTTAGGCCTCAAGCATCAGGTGGAGCCCTAAAGGGATTTCCGCTGATCTTTGAAGGTGGTTTAGGTCTTTTGCACGTTTGTCAGGGATAAACAGGCTCTAAATAACAAAACTTTAAAAACTGTTTAAAAAATGTTATGTTTTGTGGGTCTCTGCGTAAAAATGTAATTGGCCAGTGCGTTGGTTTAGTGGTTAGTACAGGGTGACACCAAAAAACGGGAACTTTTTAACAATCCAATAAAACCAAGAGTGATGGAAGAAAAATATTTTATTCATAGTAATTGAAACCTTAAAACATGTCATTTAAGAAACAATGATGGAATTTTCATTTTTTAAAAATTACTTCCTGTAGATGGCGTCCTCCTGTACGAATGCATTCTTGAAATCTGCTGTTGAGATTCCTCATTGACCGCTGCAACATCTCAGCTGGGATACTGTGAATTTCATCCTGAATTCTCTGTTTTAACTCATCCAGAGTTCTTGGTTGAGTCGTGTACACTTTACTCTTGAGATAGCCGCCAATGGTTACTAAAATGGGGGTGTGTTTACTTGCTCAAGGTCACTGTCTCACAGTGCTGCCACTTGCTCATGTCTGCCAATATGCACTTCAAAAATTCCCGTTTTTTTGTGTAGTAACCATTGGCGGCTGTGTGAGAATTGTTCGGTAACCGTGTGATCTCAAGATTCGGTAACGTTCCCTGGCCCCCTAGATCGCCAGATTTGTCTATTTGTGATTTTTTCTTGTGGGGCTATCTCAAGAGTAAAGTGTACACGACTCGACCAAGAACTCTGGATGAGTTAAAACTGAGAATTCAGGATGAAATTCACAGTATCCCAGCTGAGATGTTGCAGCAGTCAATAAGGAATCTCAACAGCAGATTTCAAGAATGCATTCGTACAGGAGGACGCCATCTACAGGAAGTAATTTTTAAAAAATGAAAATTCCATCATTGTTTCTTAAATATCATGTTTTAAGGTTTCAATTACTATGAATAAAATATTTTTCTTCCATCACTCGTGGTTTTATTGGATTGTTAAAAAGTTCCCGTTTTTTTGTGTCACCCTGTACTTTATCACAGCATGACCTGGTGCTCCAGTTGGAGAATTGAACCACAGTCTGTTTGCTGAGTTTATGTGTTCTCTGCTCATCATGCAGGTCTCCACTGTCCTCCAACTCTTTAGCAGTGAAAGTATGTATTTTCTGTCCTAAAAGCATGTAAGCCAGTGCAGAGAAGCCAACACAGGACACATATGGTCTCAGATCCTGGTTCTGGTCAGTACATGAGCAGCAGCATTCTGGATTAGCTGAAGGGTCTTTAAAGACTTTTTGGGACAGCCTGAGAAAAGTGAGTTACAATAATCTAGTCTGTAATAAAAGCAGATTCAATCAATCAAATTTTTTTATATAGCACCAATTAATCCTTTCATGCACAAGTCACTCCAGTGGACAGTTCTTCTCCAGCTGTTCTCTTGTATATTAATGGGTTTTGTTGTTTTAGTTCCATATCAGCCAACACAGTGGACACTTACGCATCATGTTATATCCTGACATTCAGACCATTACTGTAACTTTGCTGTTCTTGATAAACCTGATCTGCACTAACATGTTTGAGTGTAAATCAATTGTTATTTGTTAGACAAGAAGGTTTTTTTTGCACATTATCTCCATGAAGTGAGGAATTACTAGCATTAGAATATGTTAAAATGTGAGAAGACATCAGATTAGCAGCATTAAACATGTTTTTATTTCATTGTTTTCATATCCCTCTCTGATGTTGGGTTTTAAACACGTTTCTTTTCTTCAAAAATGAAATGCATGGATATTTTTGTAACTCCACAGAAAAAAAAAACCTTGATTGCATTGTTTTTTTTCATGCCTAAGGAGGAATAAAAACACTTAAGAAAAAGATCTTGACTAAGGTTCTCACAATTAATGCATGAAAGGGTTAATAACAAAAGTGATCTCATGACACTTTACATATAGAACTGGTCCAAACCAGACGCTCAAACCAGTTTACAGAAACCCAACAGAGTCCTCCAGGAGCAAACAGCTGGTGACAGTGGAAGGAAAAACTTCTTTTAAGAGCGAGGGTAAAGAGAGAGAGAGAGATTGGGGAAGAAGGGGGGAAGTCAGGGAGACAAAAAAAAAAAGATAAATCTTTATTGCCATCGCACAAGCGCACTAGCATAAGTACACGTACAATGAAACTGGAGTACTGCTCCCCATGGTGCAAAAAACAAGGCATGCAACGATAAAAACAAAATAAAATGTACACAGGATAAAGTCCATGTGTGCAAAACTAATACAAACAGTGTAAAATGTACTGCAGTATGTCAGGTCAGTCTTCTACACATTTGGATCCAACCTGTACCAGCTGAACGAACATCCAACTGTGTGGTGATCCTGGCGTCATGTGCATCACAATAAAGGGTCCATGTGGAACACAACAGTGGAACCAGTTTTTAACAGCAGCGACATTAATGAAACAAATATTCCACTCAGGAAAATTGTAATCAAATAATTTTTGGGGGTCAGTTCGAGTTGAGTAATTTATAAATAGTTTCAGGTAAAATCAGGGTTCCTACAGGTTTCTATAATTTGAATGTCAGACTTTTTCAGACCTTTTTAAGACTTAGAATTTGATCACCATTTCATACTGACAAAAATTTATGACTCCTAGAATTTACGAAAATGTTTCCATTTACTCCAACACCTTGATTCCCTCCATTTTGAGTCATTTTTCTCTCCGGGGGCTACGAAGTTAGTGATATTTGGTTGCTAATTTCAGTATAAATTGTCAGGTTGGAACAAGTAGAACTGAGTCGAGTAAAGATACTTTCTTTGCAGTTCGGACATTCAACAGACACATTTAAACACAATACAGCTAACAGGTTTATGGAAACATAAGTTAAGACCCACCATGTGAAATTGAATACCTTTTAAAGACTTTTTTAAGGTATTAAATGCAGATTTGTAAATTCAAGACTTTTTAAGACCCTTGGGAACCCTGTGAAATAAAGGCGTTCATCCTGCTCCTGCGTACACAGAGGGACGACCCCACCATCACTCCCTGAAACTGTACTTCCAGTTGACATCATATTTGGCCTTTTTCTTCGTGGCTGTCTTTTCACATGTCTTTCCTGCTTGTTGCCATCCTCTAAATGCTACTTTGCTCTTTGCAGCAGAGCACCAATTAGAAAATGATTAATTGCCATTATCGTTTCTTGCAGTTTCCTGTAATTACTTTAATGACAACGTTCCCACAACTCAAACTCCTGTGGAGGATGTGGTCCTGTTCGCTCCACAGAGGGGTTAGTGCACTCTGCAGCTCAGAAATGTGTTGTTGTCGAAGTAAAATGTCCTTAAAATCTCTGAGATAAGCAGAGGGTGAACATGTAATGTGATTTAGCGAAGCACAAAGTGTGTTTCTGCTGTGACTCTGTCCTCATGACTGATGTTATCAGGAGAAGACAGCATGGTGTGATGTTGTCCCACATGCACAGGTGCTAATTAAAGATGACACTTAGTCCATAGTACACATGCACTGGACTCACACAATCACAGCTTGTCTGCTAAAAGGTCTGGAGGAGCGTTAATGAGCTAATCGGTTTGCGGAGCAGAGGCATCACATGACGGCGACGAACTTCACACAGTGATGTGGAACCTCCAGAGTCCGTCCCCCAGCAGAGACCTCACCAGGAGTCGCTTGGAAACCACAGTGTTTTTATTTATCAGAAGAAGACACCAGCAGGAACCAGCATGACCCACATTAAACTGAGTGAGTCAGAACCATGGGAGTGCACCGGGTCAGCGCAGAAGACACTGAATTAAAAACCTGCTGCTGATCATTATCCTTCACCAGGTTCATCAGAAACAAACACAAACAAGGGGAAGGTTCTGACTCTGTAGCAGCAAAGACTTCCTGTAAAAGGACCAACATTTGTGTGTTTTTGCTCTCACCTTGACTATGGTACTGTCCTTCTGCGTGGTCTACCTGACAAGATTATTAGACATGTAGTCCAGGACTGACCAGGACCAAAAGAAGAGCACACACAACACCTGAAGGAGCTTCACCCAGAACAGATATGCTTACAGTAGCGTAGGACTTTCATCACAAATGTTCTTCCTCAAATGTGTGAGACCCCAGTGAGTTCCTGATGATCACTGCTCCATTAGTCTGGGCTCATGCACCTGAAACACTTCCCTCATGGTGAACAACTTCAAAGATGACTCCATCATAAACACAGTCCGCTTGTTTACATAACAAACCAAAATGTCACTCAGGCCTTTTTGGAAATTTTGTCGCAAAATGCATTTGTTTGTGGACTTTGAAACACAAAACTGTGTTTTCTAGTCGCATAGAGTTTACATCACAGCAAGGTTCTAATAGTTTTGGATTTTTCATTATAGTTTAGTTTTATTTAGTTTTGACTTTTTTTTTCTCTAATTCAGTTAGTTTTAATTTGTTTTTAGAGCAGGTTTGCTAGTTTTCATTAGTTTTTGTTTTTTTCTAAATGCATAGTTTTAGTTTAGTTTTAGTATTAATTTTAGTTGTTGTTACGCCCTAGTCTAGGGGTAAAAAAAGGCATAACACTAGAAGCACTCGGAGAGCGCAGACCTCCGCCAAGGCTGATCAGTGGCTCCCCCCGTGGGCCCCCCCACCCCCGATCACCACCAAAATTTAATCATTTCTTCCTTATCCCATTTCCAACAAACCCTGAAAATTTCATCCAAATCTGTCCATAACTTTTTGAGTTATGTTGCACACTAACGGACAGACAAACAAACAAACAAACAAACAGACAAACAAACAAACCCTGGCAAAAACATAACCTCCTTGGCGGAGGTAATAAAATGACTCCCCACTCGATTCCCACTCCCAAGGAAGACCACGACAAATAATGTTAAATTAAAACCGAGCAGCAGTTTATTTAATGCAGGGTGAGCACTGATAAAAATAACAAACAAAACCAACTCAATCACTCTGTACTTCCCTAATAAAAATAAAAGAACAAAAATACACAGGACTAACCTGGCCTCCTAAGTCAAAAACAGGAGAAAACATGATGAAAGTAAAATTGACTTCTCACCCTAAACAAGGGCTGCGGTGTCCGTAAACTATTTACAATGTGCATAAATACAGGATTCAAAATGTCGAAACTCTCTCTCTCTCTAAGAATGCGAAATTGGCGGCGTTAGTTGGGAGCAGGGCGAGGACGAGGAGCGGGGCTGGGTTGTCCACAGGCGGTTTTAAAGGCGGACTCCGTCTTCCTCCACCAATTAGGGGCCTGTGTGCTCCAGGCTGGCCAATCCCCAGGATGTGCGTTCCACCAATCCAATAAAGCCACCTGGACTTCAACACACACACATATATATAGACAAATACACCACTGGCCAGTTGTCGTATCTTTTCTCTTCTTCTCTGTCGTATTCAAATAAACCCCAGACAGGACTCTGCTGCTTTCTCCCAACTTTAGTCTGCATGTTTCCAGGCAGAGTGGGGACGAGAAGACGACTGGAAACCACAAGTGACCACAAGTAACGGACCGTTAAATATCATATGGTGCCGCTAGCTAAAATTGCTCAAGGGAAATAAATCAATTTCGTATCAATCCGACATTGACTAAGACGAAAACGAAGGGAATTTTATCCATAATTTTTATCTGTTTTAGTTAGTTTTTTAAGCACACAATACAGTGTCAGTTAATTATCGTTTTTTTCTTTTAATTATAGTTTTTTTTTAATTTCAGTTAACGAAAATGTTTTTACAATTCTAGTTTTTGTCATTTCGTTAGTTTTTGTTAACAATAATAACCTTGCATCACAGCGCACACCAGCACAGCGACACAACAACATGTCAGATTATTTCCCTGTGACGGACCTTCACGTTGCCATAAGCGCTCTAATTTACATCCAAGAGTCGTTTCAGCAATTGTCACGAATCTTTATAGTGTAGTGTTGTGTTTCCTGTTTTGTGATTGTATTTTGCGCTAGGAGAGAACAGGAAGAGAAGTAGTTCGGTTCTGGTGCTGATGCCACCTAGCGTACATACTACATCCATAAACAGGAAACTTCACACACTTTTGTGTGTTTGTCTATATGCAGATTTTCCCCCAAAACACACGTCTAATGGTGGAATTAAAAGTGAGAACGCAACAGCACTTTTGCGTTTTGGGTTCAGATGGTTACCATGTAAACGTAGCCTTACAGAGGAGGTTTGAAGGCTGAGAATATGTGTGAATGCTGCTTCAAACACAGAGGATGTGGATCAAAGTGAGCTGGTATTTGAGGATTCAGACTGACCTTCTTCCTCTCTGACACACACAAACATTCCTGTACTTCCCCACTTTGAATCCAAACCTCAAACCCAAAACTATCAAACCCACATTGTTTTCTGCAGTGAAAACATCCTCGGTCTCGTCCCAACGCTTCATCACACGAGTAGAAGCGAAGCGACACATTTGACCTCAGCGAGACCACCCACAGCGCTCACACAAACCACCATCTGATGGAGCGTTTGTGTTTGTGGGATGTTAAATATCTAGATAATAGACAGACGGGACCAAAGCCAGGAACAAGATAAGATAAGATAAGATAAGATAAGATAAGATAAGATAAGCAATAAGCAGAGGAGACCATTGATGCCAACTTAGCATTTTGGTTGCTAGATTTATCAACTTCTCAGACTACCCTAGCAAATTTTATTTTATATATACAGGGTGGGGAAGCAAAATTTACAATATTTTGAGGCAGGGATTGAAAGACAGTGTATGACCAATTAGTTTATTGAAAGTCATGAGAATTTATTTGCCACAAGAAAATTTACATCATAGAAAATGTTTTTATTCTATGTGTCCTCCTTCTTTCTCAATAACTGCCTTCACACGCTTCCTGAAACTTGCGCAAGTGTTCCTCAAATATTCGGGTGACAAACTTCTCCCATTCTTCTTTAATAGTATCTTCCAGACTTTCTCGTAATAGTTTTGCTCATAGTCATTCTCTTCTTTCCATTATAAACAGTCTTTATGGACACTCCAACTATTTTTGAAATCTCCTTTGGTGTGACGAGTGCATTCAGCAAATCACACACTCTTTGACGTTTGCTTTCCTGATTACTCATATGGGCAAAAGTTTCTGAAAAGGTATGGATAATAGTGTTAGGTATGATTATGACATCAATATATGTTTGGTTTCAAAACAACTGATGTAGTGCCTGCTGAGAAAAAACAACTAAATGTTCATTGTAAATTTTGCTTCCCCACCCTGTATATACTGTCGGTCAAAAGTTTTAGAACACCCCAATTTTTCCAGTTTTGTATTGAAATTCAAGCAGTTCCAGTCCAATGAACAGCTTGAAGTGGTACGAAGGTAAGCGGTGAACTGCCAGAGGTTAAAAAAAAAACAAAAAACAATAGGTAAGGTTAAAAAAAACTGAAAAATAATGTACATTTCAGAATTATACAAAAAGGCGAACAAGAAATGGGTTAACAACTTAAAGCAGTTCTGCAGCAATGGAGGTTGATCAAGCCTCGAAAGTTGGTGCTACCAATTCCTACAGGTGTCCCAACGTTTGTGAATTCCTCCCAACCCCCTGTGTCTGCGTAAAAGTAGTGTTGAACACACTTTGGTTCATACCGTTGGGAGCATTATTTGAACAGTATTGTACTGCAGAAAGTAGTGTGTTACTATAAAAATGGAAAAGAGGAAAAGGCAATTAACGATAGAAGAGAGACAGACCATCAGAACACTTAAAAATGTAGGTCTGTCCTACAGAGAAATGTCCAAGAAAGTCCAGGTGTCAGTAAGTCCAGTTTCTTTCACCATCCAAAGGCACTCAGAAACAGGAGGAAAAGCTGACAGGAAGAGGTGTGGCAGAGCCAAAGACACAACAGAATCAGAAGACGAGTTTATGACAGTCAACAGCTGGAGTGAGAGGAGACTCACAGGACAACAGCTTCAAGCACAGTGAAGATAGTGGTCGTAGAAAACAAGTCTGAGTTTCAACTGTGAACAGAAGACTGAACAGTTCGGTTTGATGGGTGGAGTTGCAGCAAGAAAGACATTGAAGAGACTTCAGAATAAGAAAAAGAGGCTGGGCCATGAAACACCAGCAGTGGACTACTGAAGACTGGAAGAAGGTGTTATGGACTTACTTACTTACTTACTTACTTATTTATTTATTTATATGTATTTATTTATTTATTTATTCATTCATTCATTTATTTATTCATTCATTCAAAAAGCACAAACAACAAATTTCGCTTCTTTTTTAATTTTCTCATCTTTTGTAAAGTGCTTCAAACCCTAATACTCACCCGTGTTCCTCTAAATGACACCAGATGATTTCCTGTGTCCCAGTCATATAAACCCACGGTCTGTCTGTAGATGGAAAAGTCAGTGTTTCACACTTAGACACTTTGTTGGTATATTTAGGGATTTTTTAGAGACTTTTTTATCCAAAAAGCCACTAGTGTCAAATCCATCCCCTTTTTCTGGTGTTATTGGAGACTTTTGGAGACTCTGATGTGAAAACACGAATGGTTGTTTGTCTGAAACAAATCACTGAATATAAATCAGTCCCATTGACAGTGACAGTTTTCTCTATTGTCTCTTTTTGGTCCATTTCCATTGTTCATGTCGACTGAAAATTACAAATGTTCTGGTTGTAAATGTTCCTGTTTTACTGTGACTTGTTGTCATCTCCTAAGTGGACTGTAAGGTTAAAAACCAAACCAAACTGAAGAAAATGAAGAGAAAAACTAAACCAACAAACCAATAAATCAATAACTAACCTCAGTAACTGGTCCAGAGTGTCTCTTTTGGGTCACTATAGCCGGTCCCCAAGCCCAGATAAAGGAGGACGGTTTTAACTGGGACATTAATTCTTTAATCCTGACGTGTCACCGCTGACACACCCTGTGCATATGCAGTTTGTATGGCTGTAACTGTTTGTGCCATTAGAAAAATTCCAACGGTTTCTAAAACCTGAGACATTGCGTTTTATAGGTTTTATTGGGTCATTATGGTAATTTCACTCACGCCTGTGCTAGAAGCTGGTGAAGAAGCCATTTTAGCAGAATTAAAACATGCAGTAAATTGTAAATAACTGCTAGATTTGGAAAGATCTGGAAAAAAAAGTGCTTTAGAAAATGGGCAAACAGACTCCTTCACAGCACATTTTCTACCTTTTCATAGTCAAAATAAAAAAAAAAAAAACAGTCCAGGGTTTACTTTTTCACACAGGGCCGTGTAGGTTTGGGATTTTTTGTCCCTTAATAATAAACACCTTCAACTAAAAACGGCATTTTGTGTTTATTTGTGTTATCATTGTCTAATATTTAAATTTGTTTGATGATCTGAAACATTTAAGTGTGACAAACATGCAAAAAAAAAAAAAAAAAAAAATCAGGACGGGGGAAAACACTTCTTCACACTACTGTATGTCATTGTTGTACAAAATTCAGAATTTCAGAATTTAATTCAATTCAATAAATGAATCTGAATTTGAATTGACTCCACCCTATGGAATGTTGAATTGAACTGGAATTACAGGAAGTGGAATTGAATTCATTGCACTTCAGAGAAATTCACTCTTATCACGTATCAGTGAGAATGTGATACTTTGAACAGACTGGAAGTACAGACACATGCATTCCCTTAATGTTGAATAATTAGCAATGTCTTCATTTCAAAGTAATCAAATGAAACAATGTTTTAGTAAATGCAATTATCATTTATTAAAGTACGTTACAGGGTATTCTGGGAAATGAAGTGCTGTCCTATCATTTTCCACAATTTGAAAGTTCTTCCAATTTTAATGATCTGTTTTATAAAGTATGTTTTTAATATTAATTTGTGGTTTAAAAAAAACAGACCTATTTACTATAATAAAGTATTGTGTACATAAAGTCCACACAACAATATCTGAAATTCATGTTGTAATCATATGTCATATATACTGTAAAGCTTCACTGTTAAATACACCTTAATTACATATCATGAATTTTTTGGAATTTCATGGAATTCCAGTTCTCCTTCCTGCAATTTGAATTCGAACTGCAATTCCATATCCTGTTTGCAATCTCAATTCAAATTAGCTTTACAGTATATATGACACCTGATTACAACATGAATTTCAGATATTGTTGTATGGACTTTATGTACACAATACTTTATTATAGTAAATAGGTCTATTTTTTTTAAACCACAAATGAATATTAAAAATATACTTTATAAAACAGATCATTAAAACCTGTTTAACCCTGACCATATTTTCAGGGGAAAAACGCCTAAACAGACATACCCAAAGTAAATGAAGAATTCCTTCACAATAATAAGGTTCATCTGGATGTTCTTGGTGTCTATGGACATTTAAAGACCTCACAGAATCTTTTCCCATTGTCTAAAATAATAAATAACAAACTAGAAGAGAAATTGGAATTTTTTATCCTCGCCTGTTTTTTTTTTTTGGCTGGATTGACGATGATATGCATAAATTAATTGTTTGTGTCAGAGATTTTTAATAGCGTATATTTCACCCCACAAAGATTAAAAATCACGTTTGAACATTAAAGTTTGCACTAAAATACACTTTTGATGTACTTTTATTAACATTAGGGTCTAAACTTTGAGCAAAAGTTGAAAAAAACATTCATTGTCCTGATTTATTATATTTTTATAGTAGATGAATATTAACCCTTTCATGCACAGTGGTCACCCCAGTGGACAGCTCTTCTACAGCTGTTCTCTTATATATTCATGGGTTTTGTTGTTCTATTCATTGTTTTGTTTTTTTTACACATATCTTTATTAAAGTTTTAAGACACTACATATCTTTTCTGACATGAATTGGTAACATTATGTAGATCTCTCCTGAGCATAAACCCCCAGAATCACAAGCCCTCTTCATAGTTTTCACACAATTTATCTGTAAATACATATTTCTGTGCGTCAAAAATTAAACGTATGGTGTCCAGCTGAGTGGACATTTTTGCAACTTCATGAAAAATAGGTTCATAAGAATTTTTTTTTTTCATTATTATTTTTTGTATGTATTTTTTTTTTTTTAATCTAAATAATTTTTAGTTATTTATTATTTATTTTTCAGAAGAAAATTTTCAATGGCATTGTTTTTTTCATGCCTAAAGAGGAATAAAAACACTGAGGAAAAAATTTTGATTAAGGTTGTCATAATTCGTGCATGAAAGGGTTAATATAATTTTTTCGGGCCGCGGGTGGGCTGATAGGGCTAAAGGGGTTAAAACTGGAATAACTTTCAAATTGTGGAAAATGATAGGACAGCGCTTCATTTCCCAGAATACCCTGTAAAGTACTTTAATAAATGATAATTGCATTTACTAAAACATTGTTTCATTTGATTACTTTGAAATGAAGATATTGCTAATTATTCAACACACACACACACACACATATATATATATATATATATATATATATATATATATATATATATGTGTGTGTGTGTGTGTGTGTGTGTGTGTGTGTGTGCATGCGTGTGTGTGTGTATAAAATCAGATGTATTCAAAAATGACCAAAAAACGCTCAGACCTCTACAAGCTAAGGGTTAAATTGTGAAATACCCTTTGGGAGTAAGACTTTGTTCTTCAGACACATACCTCAGGAATGGCCAAAAAGAGATAAACATTTAATGAACATTTTGCTGGTGGCCTGTAAAAAGACTATTACCAGAAAATGGCTATCACAGGAGAGCCCAACTTTAAATGAATGGATGCAAATCACAATGGACATTTATGAAATGGAAAAAATAACAGCATTTGTTAATTACAAACTGGAGAAATGTACTTTATACTGGGCAAAATGGATCAAATATGTCCCACCTTAAAGGCCTGACTTTGTTTTCACAACTTCGTGACTGTATTGGATGGAAGAGATCACTCCCTACTTGTTGGTAGTTCCTTTTTTTTTTTTTTTTTCATTTCTTTCCCTGTTTTGGTTACAAAAATATATTGTTCTTGCATTTAGAGCAGTCATTAGAAGTGTGCAATATGTTTATGTGTTATACTACATGTAAATGTCTGATACTGAATGTCAATATAAAATAAATTACAAAAAAAAAAAAAAAGTTAAGGGTTAAATAAATAAAACTACCAAAAACCCTACAGCTTCTCTCTGGAAATAAACCCATGTGTTCACCGACAGGACAAACAGATTTGGTGCGACACATATAATTAGATGTGACACACATCTGTAGCCCTGTCATAACCACTTACACATCATCGACTGCAGACGAGCACAGATCTGTTCAGCGCAGTAGAATTCAAAGGGTTATTAAGTATTGACAGTGGGTCCAGTGACAGGTCACACACTGAGTAATGAGGTGTCGAACTCGAAACTGTGTGTGTGTTGGTTTCAGTGTCACTAATGCGGCGTGACCGACGTGTACTCCCATGAAGGAAAGTCACATTCGAGCAACAAAAAGAGGGAAGTAGTGTGAAGAAAACGCTGACATCATGGTATGTGCAGTTCCAAAATGATGGTGTCTGGCAGTAAACGGTCACATGTTGCAGAGTGGGAGCGTCGTCTGCAGCGTTCAGCGTCAGGGTCACAGCCTCAGCCTCACTCACATTCCACAACTGCCATTCCACTTCCACACCACGACACTGACACTGTCAGAGGAACGAGCTGCACAAACACTTCATGTGGAGAAAGTCCCAGATAATTAGTCTGTGATCAGATACGAGGGGAGGAACGTGATCACCATAATTCAGAGGTTTGTAATTGTAGGGCAGAGGACGTGAACAATAAGAATCTGAGAGACAAGGCCAGCAGACAAAGCAGCCCAGACCCATTTAGTTTAATACGGTTACACACACACACACACACACACACACACACACACACACACACACACACACGACTTTGAACTGGAGTCTTTTCCACACAAAGGCTGGGCGACACCAGTAAAACCCACTGTGCCCTCTGATAAACGGTGAAATAAAAGAGTGTGTGCATTTAAAGGGCTGTTAAAGTCTCCAAAGTGTTCCTTAGTTTATTCATAAAAGCTCATCAAGGCTCGTCACATACTGCACAGGCTGTTCGAATGTGACACCACAGTGTGGAACGACCCACAGACGCATTCAGGAGAAAAGAACCAGGAGAGAGAGAGAGGGAGAGAGAGAGAGGGAGAGGGAGAGAGAGAGGGAGAGAGAGAGAGAGAGAGAGAGAGAGAGAGAGAGAGGGAGAGAGAGAGAGAGAGGAGCAGGCTCTGTCTTCTCCTCCTCTTCTTCTTCTTCTCCTCCTCCTGCTCCTCCTCCTGCTCCTCTTCTCCTTCTTCTTCTTCTTCTTCTTCTGCTCTTTCTCCTTCTACTTCTCCTCTTCTTCTTCTTCTCCTTCTACTTCTTCTCCTCCTCCTCTTTCTTCTTTTCCTCCTTCTCCTCTTCTCCTTCTCTTTCTTCTTCTCCTCCTTCTCTTCTCCCTCTTCTCCACTTCTCCTTCATCTTTTCCTCATTCTTCTCCTTTTTCTTCTTCTGTTCTTTCCTTTCTTGTTCTTTATGTGTCATCAGTATCAGCCTTTGTTTCAGTTTTCATCTGCAGCAGGAGAATGGATTTACACCTTCATTCTCCACAGACTGAGCAAAGTTTTTTTGGAAGCTTTCTGATCCAATACAGCATAAAAATGAATGAATGAATGAATAAATTTGCATAGAATACATACGAGGGCTGTTCAATAAGTTCATGTCCTCACCCAGAAATACTGGTTGTTATAATACAGGATGTTACATTCTTTCGTGATGGGATAGTGATGCTTGAACATCAATGGACCAAGTGCATTGATGTAAATGGAGATTATGTTGAAAAATAAAAATATAAATTATCAGTCTGTGTTGTTCTGTTCTGGGTGAGGCCATGAACTTATTGAACGGCCCTCGTAGTTGGAGCAAGAAAAGCACTCGAAGAGCGCTCCACCAAGACAGATCTGTGCCCCCCACCCCCCAATCACCACTAAAATGTAATCATTCTTCCTTGTGCCAGTATCAACATTTCATGAAAATTTCATGAAAATCCATCCTTAGCTTTTTGAGTTATCTTACTAACAGACAAACAAACCCCGATGAAAACATAACCTTTGTATTCCTTGGCAGAGGTAATAAAAGCGCATCAGAAACAGAACATTTTTATCTCCACCAAGGAATGGCAGAGGTTATGTTTTCATCGGGTTTGTCTGTCTGTCTGTCTGTCTGTCTGTCTGTTTGTTTGTTTGTTTGTTTGTTTGTTTGTTTGTCTATCTGTTAACAAGATAACTCAAAAAGTTATGGATAGATTTTGATTAAATTTTCAGGAAATGTTGATACTGGCACAAGGAACAAAAAATGGGGGGGGGGGGGGGGCACATGACTGATCTGCCTTGGTCGGAGGTCGGAGTGCTTTTCTGGTAATGCAGGTGGAACATAATATTCAATTAATTTGACTGTTCATTATATAATAACAGTCATAACATCCTGAAACTTCAAGTTCTAAGATTAGGAAGTACCCCCTAAAATTAAAATGTTTGAAGTTAAACCCTCATAACAACATAGAATACAACACAAAACAAGAAAAGCACTCAGAGAGCGCAGACTTCCGCTAAGATGGATCTGTGTGGGGGGGGGGGGGGGCACGGATCACCACCAAAATTTAATCATTTCTTCCTTGTGCCAGTATCAACATTTCCTGAAAATTTCATGAAAATCCATCCCTAACTTTTTGAGTTATCTTGCTAATAAACAAACAAACACAAAAAGCAAAGCGATCACAATACCTCCTGGCAGAGGTAACAGTCTTTAATGTCATTGTAAACAGGACAGTGAAATTAAAAGCACCATCCAATCTGTGCATCATATAAAAAAACTAATAAATACATTTTAAAAACCCATCAAAATCATGCTGTTTTTAAAATCAAATCCAGCTGCAGCTGTCAGTGGGCTCTATGCACAGCCTCAGTACTTCCTGAACTTCAGCTGGCTCCTTTATCTCCTGTCTTTATTATTGGACACACTGATTAATGCAGGTGTCTGCTACTTCTTGTTGTGACTTCTGATTAATTAGACCACACCTGGATTAATCAGTGTGTCCAATAATGAAAGACGGGAAATAAAGGACCCACCTAAAGTTCAGGAAGTAGTGGGGCTGTGCATAGAGTCCATTCATTTTGAAATTGATTAGTATATTGATCATTTTGTTTGATTTGATTCGATTCAGTTAAAAGATTGTTTGAATAAGCAAAAAAAAAACATTAGTAAAAATGTGAAACAGACTTGTCAAGACTTGTCCTATATTCCAGAACCAGCTGAAACAACAACCACAACAAGTATAAAAATAATAGGACATATAAAAAAATATCTACATAGAAATAACAACAATAACAGTATAAGATAAAACGAGATAAGATAAGATAAGATAAGATAAGACTTTATTTATCCCATTGTGGGGAAATTTCACAGTATAACAGCATCAAGACAGTTAGAAACATAACGTGTGCGCACTTGAAAACCCTCGGCCTGACTTATCAGGTGCACTACTGCCCCCAGTGGCCTGACTTATTAGTGCGCTGGCAAAGTTTTTGTACAGACGGATGACCAACTGACGATAAAACCCTGCGGTCAGTGTGGCCGAGGGTAAAAACCACAAGCGAGTGAAAAATTAAATAAGAAAAATACATACATATATACATATAAATATGTAGAAGTATATATAAAAATATTTATAGATATAAACAACAATAAACCAGTCCAGTGACATCTCTAAACAATCTGTCAGGTCAGTCTGAAACACATTTGGATCCAACTGACTAACTTCTACCAACTGAACATGGAACTAACATCCAACTGTGTGTTGATCCTGGCGTCATGTGCGTCTGTGGGAAACACAACGGTGGAAAATTGTAATGGAATAATTTTTTAAACAGTTCAAGCTGATGAATTGATTAATCATTTCAGGTCAACTTCAAAGCCATACTGTTTTTGTTTGTTTGTTTGTTTTGTTTGTTTGTTTGTTTGTTTTGTCACTTTTGAATTGCAGAGATAGCTACAACAGTTAGCATGCTAACAAACTTGTCCAAAATGAGCTGAAGTAGTGCCAGTATTTGAGTTGATGCCAAGGATGTTGCATTAGGGTTAACTGAATGTCACCATGAGTTGTTCATTAGCTGCTATTGATTAAAAAAAACTTTGTGCTAAATTGTGCTAATAGTGGCTAATTATGATCAGTATATCCTTTTTGTACACTACGTCTTAATGAAGCAGTACAGATATACACACATTGTCCTTCAGGACGCTGTATGTCCAAACTGGGTTGACATGTTGCTAAAAGAACAGAATCCCTTGACAAAAACAGTCATTTATTCGCACAAAATGAAGGCAGTTAAAGACGTTAGTGGTCTGTCATTGAATTAATCTGTTTTTTGGTCCGTTTGGATCCAACTGAAAATTATACAAGAACACACAGAAAATGAACCGACTGAGGCCAAGGAGGACGACAACTGGTGTGTTCTGTTGGATAACCTGTGAAGATGTAGGTGTCCAAAGGTCAGAGGTCAGCTGCCGGTTAACAGAACAGATGATGGTGCGACGACAGTGAATGCATCTGAGTTCAGTGTGGTTCAGACTGTTGACGTCACAGAGTCACTAAAGCAGCATGTCTGTGTCTGATAATGTCCTCATTATCACATTTATCACAGTTTCCACATGTTTTATGTCACATACACTCTCACAAAGATTATGATCAGCACAACATTACAATGAGACACTTCACAGGGAGTAGGACAAAGGTGGACTGGACACATACTGATCAGGAGTTCGGCAGTTCACGCAAAAAAAACACAACTTCTTGGCAAATTGTCGCCTCCTGGGTTAACTTTTATGTGTTTTAATATTACAAATTCTACCTTTAATTTCACAACAGATTTGAGTCTATCTGTATCTCTTACCACCAGTACCACAACATTTGTCCTGACACACGTGTCTGGTCAACTCAGACGTGTCCACTGATCTGGCAGCTGATGGATCCAGTCCAGCAGACGTCCACCCTGAGGCCCTGACGTCATTTATTCAGCACCGAGTAAGAAAACAGGTTTGGAACCACATTCAACAGTTTCACCACAGTCATGTAATGAACATGTACAGTAGGAGGCATGAGTGTGTGTGTGTGTGTGTGTGTGTGTGTGTGTGTGTGTGTAGGAGGCATGAGTGTGTGTGTGTGTGTGTGTGTGTAGGAGGCATGAGTGTGTGTGTGTGTGTGTGTAGGTGTGTGTGTGTGTGTGTGTGTGTGTGTGTAGGAGGCATGAGTGTGTGTGTGTGTGTGTGTGTGTGTGTGTGTGTGTGTGTGTGTGTGTAGGAGGCATGAGTGTGTGTGTGTGTGTGTGTGTGTGTGTGTGTGTGTGTGTGTGTGTGTGTGTGTGTGTAGGAGGCATGAGTGTGTGTGTGTGTGTGTGTGTGTGTAGGAGGCATGAGTGTGTGTGTGTGTGTGTGTGTGTAGGAGGCATGAGTGTGTGTGTGTGTGTGTGTGTGTGTGTGTGTGTGTGTGTAGGAGGCATGAGTGTGTGTGTGTGTGTGTGTGTGTGTGTATAGGAGGCATGAGTGTGTGTGTGTGTGTGTGTGTGTGTGTGTGTGTGTGTGTGTGTAGGAGGCATGAGTGTGTGTGTGTGTGTGTGTGTGTGTAGGAGGCATGAGTGTGTGTGTGTGTGTTGTGTGTGCGTGCGTGTGTGTGTGTGTGCGTGTGTGTGCGTGTGTGTGTGTGTGTGTGTGTGTGCGTGTGTGTGTGCGTGTGTGCGTGTGTGTGCGTGTGTGTGTGTGTGTACTTCACATGAGAGTTTTTCACTGCTGTCTTCCTTCCTTTAAATTGGTAAAAATGTTTCTAATTACTTTGAATGTTTTTAATTACTTTAAAGACTCAAACAGCCCCTGGCCAACAGAAGTCCTTCTACTACTGATGGAACAGTTTACACCTGTTGATCCACTAATCCTATACATGGAAATAATTGGTGTAAAATACAGTTTGTCGTCTTCTCATGGTCATCAGATATGACCCATTTTGGACGTTCAGAGGCTCCACGGTGAACGTGGTAACATGGAAAAATGTATTCCATCACAATTTTCCTGAACTGAAGCTTTGTTTCTTTAATTTCTCTGCTATTAAACATTGGTTCCACTGTTGTGTTTCACACGGACACTTATTGTGATGCACATGATGCCAGGATCAACATAAACAGCAGAAGAGACGAGGACAAAAAGGTAGAAAATGTCTACTTCAGAGGTGTTTGCTTTGAAACAGCAGGGGAAGCTGAACTTCCCCTAACATTTGAGGAAATGAATGGGCAGAACAGCACTGTTGAATTTACAAGAAAGATGCAAATTAGATTTACATTAAAATTGCACAAGCATGCACTTAATTTTATGGCTGTTTTTCTGGTCTGCTGTTTATCATTTGCTTTCCAAAGTGAATTTCCCGATACATTCACTGCAAAAATCAAAACCTTACCAAGTGTGTTTTTCTCATTTCAAGTCAAAATATCTCATCACACTTAAAATAATTCAAGATTTTTTCTTTTGCTTAATTCAAGCAAAAATCTGCCAGTAGAACAAGTGAAAATTATCTTGGTAAGATTTCTTGAAATAAGATTTTCCGGATCTATTGTCTAAAAATCAGTTCTTATATCTCACTTATATCTCTACTCTTTAGGTGATTCTGTCTTATTTTAAGTGTGATGAGATATTTTGAGTAGAAATGAGAAAAATACACTTGGTAAGGTTTTGGTTTTTGCAGTGTGTCAGTGCCTACACTGTTGAATTCCCCATTGACCTTGAGCGTCAGTGGGTTGTTTATGAAACAGCACCCAGCTGTTTTTGTCGCTGCAGGGAAGCGCGGTGGTCATTGGCTAAATGCATCAAATCATCCCACCCAAAACCCTCCCATGGACATTCAGCGTCTCGGGGAGTCAGTGGGTCAGTAGGCGGGGCCAGGACACTGGACTTTGGATGTTGGATTGGATGAACTGTTGGAAAGAGTAGGCACTGGTCCGAAAGGCTGAACCTGTTGTGACTGACAGTGACGTTGAAACATACGTGCATCAGAGCACGTCGGAGCTCAGTCCCATGTGGATATCAGAGGTGGTTTGACGAAGGCTGTGACGACATCAGCTGAGGAGAAAACGGGTCAAGTCATGTACCTGCAAGTGTGTGTTGCTGTGGTTTTATGGTAGAAATGAAGCATAACAGCTTCAATTAAACATTCCTTTGATTTTAATTGTTTTGCTTTAATACGACAAGTTTTATGATGGAGTAAGATGAGCTTCCCCTGTTTTAAAGACCAGCAGCCGCCACTGGACTATTATAAATATGAATGTGTATTTGTTTCAGTTGGATGTTAGTTCCATGTTCAGTTGGTAGAAGTTAGTCAGTTGGATCCAAATGTGTTTCAGACTGACCTGACAGATTGTTTATAAATGTCACTGGACTGGTTTGTTGTTGTTTATATAGATAGATATTTTTATACATACTTTTATACTGTTGTTATTGTTTTTATTTCTATAGATATCTTTTATAAATCCTTTTTCTTCTATACTTTTTGGACAAGGACAAGTTATTTGTCATTTTCACACACGTCTGTTTCATATTTTTACTCTTTTTTTCACCTATTTAAGTAATCACTGAATTGAATCATATGTAAGAAAATAATCAACAGATTAATCAGTTTCAAAAATAGTGGAAAGCCGCAGCTCTCCTTCATAATAAACTAGACTGACGCTAAACTCGTACTTCTTTGGTCACATTTATTTAATATTTAAATACAAAAATACTTAAGCCCACATTTTATTTTGAAAACCATACACTTGTGTCGATTGAAAACACAGATCTAATATGTGAATGTTTGTGGCGCTGATGACAGAGTGAAGGAAGTGGCCTCTTCCCTGGTTGTTCTTGGTTGTTTATTGTAATTAGAGCTATAAATGAAAGTCTGTGATGGAGGTGGGGGGAGGGGAGAATGCACCATGTCCCACAAAGACAAAACAGTGTGTGTGTGTGTGTATCTTGGAGAGCAGCCAGTGAGGTGGGGGGTGGGGGGGGGGGCAGTCAGCGTTTTTCAGACAACATGAATGAGGCCCCACCGGACTGGGCTTCCTGTGTGAGGGCTATAAAAACAAAACCGGGACCAAAGAATGCAGAGTGCTCCCACATTCCTGAACATTCTGCCAGGTACAGGCCACTCTGTCCTCCTCTGTTTCCTTAAATAAACCCAAAAACACAACCAGTCCCCTGATGTCCAACACCCCTGATGGACTAGACTAACGTCCCCGCAGTTCCGACGGTCTGTGTTGGGTAACTGTAGAAGTGCTGCTGTACATGGACTGTTCTTTTCTTCCACTATGACCAGGAACGTATGAAAGTCTGTATGTTCGTCTGATTTTGTGGAGCGAGTGGTGTGATGAAGTCTGTGTGTGATGAACTAGATTCCTCCCATCCATCCCATAGGACCAGTGCTTGGCTTACAGCTCACCAAACGCCTCAGAAACCTGTTCACTGGATATTTGAGCCTCATGTCGACGGAGGATTGGACTGAGGACCATCCAAAGGACCACGGACAGACCACACAGAATATCTAACATTAAAAGACTTCAGATCAACTACATGGATGTTCCATGTTTAGGTTGTCTCTACATGATCTAGACCAGGGGTTCCCATAGTGGGGTATGCGTACCCCAGGGGTACTAGGAAGAAGCCCTGGGGGTCCTTGAAAATTTTTGGGGAAGAATACATTAAATAAGTCATCGTGTGCTGAATACGAAATAAATAATGAGAATTAATGCTGAAATATAAAACACAATAAATACAATCATATAATAAAATTGACAATCCTGACTTTATGTCATTTCAATTTTATTATTATTATTATTAGTAGAAGTAGTAGTTGTAGTGGCAGTGGTAGTAGTAGTAGTGGTAGTAGTAGTAGTGGTGGTGGTAGTAGTAGTAGTAGTAGTAGTAGTGGTGGTGGTAGTAGTAGTAGTAGTTGTAGTAGTAGTAGTGGTAGTAGTAGTAGTAGTAGCAGTGGTGGTAGTAGTAGTAGTAGTAGTAGTAGTAGTGGTGGTGGTAGTAGTA